>NW_027076281.1:0-228567 GCF_963932015.1 Anas acuta | reverse complement strand
GGATGCTCGGAAATAGCGAACCCGGAGGGTCCAGTTGCATGTGGGGCTGCGTAAAGGCTCCCCTGGGGAGTTCTCTTGTACCCAAAGCCTTCCTTTGGGGGCACTTTTGGATGGGCGAAAAGGGCTCGGAACGCATTTCCTGGGGCCTTACTTTTCAGACGTTTCCGATGCCGCCTAGGGCTATGTTTAGGGATGCTCGGAAACAGCGAACCCGGAGGGTCCAGTTGCATGTGGGGCTGCGTAAAGGCTCCCCTGGGGAGTTCACTTGTACCCAAAGCCTTCCTTTGGGGGCACTTTTGGATGGGCGAAAAGAGCTCGGAACGCATTTCCTCGGGCCTGATTTTTCAGTCGTCTTCGATGCCTCCTAGGGCTATATTTAGGGATGCTTGGAAACAGCGAACCCGGAGGGTCCAGTTGCATGTGGGGCTGTGTAAAGATACCCCTATGAAGTTCTCTTGTACCCAATGCTTCCTTTGGGGGCACTTTTGGATGGGCGAAAAGGGCTCGGAACGCATTTCCTGGGGCCTGATTTTTCACTCGTCTTCGATACCGGCTAGGGCTATGTTTAGGGATGCTCGGAAACAGAGAACCTGGAGGGTCCAGTTGCATGTGGGTCTGTGTAAAGGCTCCCCTGGGGAGTTCACTTGTACCCAAAGCCTTCCTTTAGTAAACTTCTGGATGGTCCAAAGGGGCTTGCAACGCGTTTTCTGGGGCCCGGTTTTTCAGTCTTCTCCCATGCCGGCAAGGGATATATTTAGGGTTTCTCGGAAACAGCGAACCCGGAGGGTCCAGTTGCATGTGGGGCTGCGTAAAGGCTCCCTTGGGTAGTTTACTTGTACTCAATGCCTTCCTTTGGTGACACTTTTGGATGGTCCAAAGGGGCTTGCAACGCATTTCCTGGGGCCTGGTTTTTCAGTCGTCTTCGATACCGGCTAGGGCTATGTTTAGGGATGCTCGGAAACAGCGAACACGGAGGGTCCAGTTGCATGTGGGGCTGCATAAAGGCTCCCCTGGGGAGTTCACTTGTATCCAAAGCCTTCCTTTGGGGGCACTTTTGGATGGGCGAAAAGGGCTCGGAATGCATTTCCTGGGGCCTGATTTTTCAGTCGTCATCGATGCCGGCTAGGGCTATGTTTAGGGATGCTCGGAAACAGCGAACCCGGAGGGTCCAGTTGCATGTGGGGCTGCATAAAGTCTCCCCTGGGTAGTTTACTTGTACCCAAAGCTTCCCTCTAGTGACACTTTTGGATGGTCCAAAGGGGCTTGCAACGCGTTTTCTGGGGCCCGGGTTTTCAGTCTTCTCCCATGCCGGCGAGGGATATATTTAGGTTTCCTCCGAAAAATCGAACCCGGAGGGTCCAGTTGCATGTGGGGCTGCGTAAAGGCTCCCCTGGGGAGTTCTCTTGTACCCAAAGCCTTCCTTAGGGGGCACTTTTGGATAGGCGAAAAGGGCTCGGAACGCATTTCCTGGGGCCTGATTTTTCAGTCGTTTTCTATGCCAGCTACGGCTATGTTTAGGGATGCTCGGAAACAGCGAACCCAGAGGGTCCAGTTGCATACAGGAGTGCGTAAAGGCTCCCCTGGGGAGTTCTCTTGTACCCAAAGCCTTCCTTTGGGGGCACTTTTGGATGGTCCAAAGGGGCTTGCAACGCGTTTTGTTGGGCCCGGTTTTTCAGTCTTCTCCCATGCCGGTGAGGGCTATATTTAGGTTTGCTCAGGAACAGCGAACCCGGAGGGTCCATTTGCATGTGGGGCTGCGTAAAGGCTCCCCTGGGAGTTCTCTTGTACCCAAAGCCTTCCTTTGGGGGCACTTTTGGATGGCCGAAAGGGGCTCGGAACGCATTTCCTGGGGCCTGATTTTTCAGTCGACTTCGATGCCTGCTAGTGCTATATTTAGGGATGCTCGGAAACAGCGAACCCGGAGGGTCCAGTTGCATGTGGGGCTGCGTAAAGGCTCCCCTGGAGAGTTCACTTTTACCCAAAGCCTTCCTTTGGTGACACTTTTGGATGGTCCAATGGGGCTTGCAATGCATTTCCTGGGGCCTGATTTTTCAGTCGTCTCCCATGCCGTCTAGTGATATATTTAGGGATGCTCGGAAACAGCGAACCCGGAGGGTCCAGTTACATACAGGGCTGCGTAAAGGCTCCCCTGGGGAGTTCTCTTGTAACCAAAGCCTTCCTTTGGGGGCACTTTTGGATGGGCGAAAAGGGCTCGGAACGCATTTCCTGGGGCCTTACTTTTCAGACGTTTCCGATGCCGCCTAGAGTTATGTTTAGGGATGCTCGGAAACAGCGAACCCGGAGGGTCCAGTTGCCTGTGGGGCTGCGTAAAGGCTACCCTGGGGAGTTTTCTTGTACCCAATGCCTTTCTTTGGGGGCACTTTTGGATGGTCCAAAGGGGCTCGCAAGGCATTTCCTGGGTCCTGATTTTTCAGTCATCTTCGATGCCTGCTAGGGCTATGTTTAGGGATGCTTGGAAACAGCGAACCCGGAGGGTCCAGTTGCATGTGGGGCTGCGTAAAGGCTCCCCTGGGGAGTTCACTTGTACCCAATGCTTCCTTTGGTGGCACTTTTGGAATGGCGAAAAGGGGCTCGCAACACCTTTCCTGGGGCCTGATTTTTCAGTCGTTTTCTATGCCAGCTACGGCTATGTTTAGGGATGCTCGGAAACAGCGAACCCGGAGGGTCCAGTTGCATACAGGAGTGCGTAAAGGCTCCCCTGGGGAGTTCTCTTGTACCCAAAGCCTTCCTTTGGGGGCACTTTTGGATGGTCCAAAGGGGCTTGCAACGCGTTTTGTGGGGCCCGGTTTTTCAGTCTTCTCCCATGCCGGTGAGGGCTATATTTAGGTTTGCTCAGGAACAGCGAACCCGGAGGGTCCATTTGCATGTGGGGCTGCGTAAAGGCTCCCCTGGGAAGTTCTCTTGTACCCAAAGCCTTCCTTTGGGGGCACTTTTGGATGGCCGAAAAGGGCTCGGAACGCATTTCCTGGGGCCTGATTTTTCAGTCGACTTCGATGCCTGCTAGTGCTATATTTAGGGATGCTCGGAAACAGCGAACCCGGAGGGTCCAGTTACATACAGGGCTGCGTAAAGGCTCCCCTGGGGAGTTCTCTTGTAACCAAAGCCTTCCTTTGGGGGCACTTTTGGATGGGCGAGAAGGGCTCGGAACGCATTTCCTGGGGCCTGATTTTTCAGTCGTCTCCCATGCCGTCTAGGGATATATTTAGGGATGCTCGGAAACAGCGAACCCGGAGGGTCCAGTTGCATGTGGGGCTGCGTAAAGGCTCCCCTGGAGAGTTCACTTTTACCCAAAGCCTTCCTTTGGTGACACTTTTGGATGGTCCAATGGGGCTTGCAACGCATTTCCTGGGGCCTGGTTTTTCAGTCTTCTCCCATGTAGTCTAGGGATATATTTAGGGTTGCTCGGAAAAATCGAACACGGAGGGTCCAGTTGCATGTGAGGCTGCGTAAAGGCTCCCCTGGGGATTTCACTTGTACCCAAAGCCTTCCTTTGGGGGCACTTTTGGATGGGCGAAAAGGGCTCGGAACGCATTTCCTGGGGCCTGATTTTTCACTCGTTTCCGATGACGGCTAGGGCTACGTTTAGGGATGCTCGGAAACAGCGAACCCGGTGGGTCCAGTTGCATGTGGGGCTGCGTAAAGGCTCCCCTGGGGAGTTCTCTTGTACCCAAAGCCTTCCTTTGGGGGCACTTTTGAATGGGCGAAAAGGGCTCGGAACGCATTTCCTGGGGCCTTACTTTTCAGACGTTTCCGATGCAGCCTAGGGCTATGTTTAGGGATGCTCGGAAACAGTGAACCCGGAGGGTCCAGTTGCATGTGGGGCTGCGTAAAGGCTCCCCTGGGGAGTTCACTTGTACCCAAAGCCTTCCTTTGGGGGCACTTTTGGATGGGCCAAAATAGGCTCGGAACGCATTTCCTGGGGCCTGATTTTTCAGTCGTTTTCTATGCCAGCTACGGTTATGTTTAGGGTTGCTCGGAAACAGTGAACCCGGAGGGTCCAGTTGCATGTGGGGCTGCGTAAAGGCTCCCCTGGGGAGTTCTCTTGTACCCAAAGCCTTCCTTTGGGGGCACTTTTGGATGGTCCAAAGGGGCTTGCAACGCGTTTTCTGGGGCCCGTTTTTTCAGTCTTCTCCCATGCCGGTGAGGGCTATATTTAGGTTTGCTCAGGAACAGTGAACCCGGAGGGTCCATTTGCATGTGGGGCTGCGTAAAGGCTCCCCTGGGGAGTTCTCTTGTACCCAAAGCCTTCCTTTGGTGACACTTTTGGATGGTCCAAAGGGGCTTGCAACGCATTTCCTGGGGCCTGGTTTTTCAGTCGTCTTCGATACCGGCTAGGGCTATGTTTAGGGATGCTCGGAAACAGCGAACACGGAGGGTCCAGTTGCATGTGGGGCTGCATAAAGGCTCCCCTGGGGAGTTCACTTGTATCCAAAGCCTTCCTTTGGGGGCACTTTTGGATGGGCGAAAAGGGCTCGGAATGCATTTCCTGGGGCCTGATTTTTCAGTCGTCTCCGATGCCGACTAGGGATATATTAAGGGTTGCTCGGAAACAGCGAACCCGGAGGGTCCAGTTGCCTGTGGGGCTGCGTAAAGGCTCCCCTGGGGAGTTCACTTGTACCCAATGCTTCCTTTGGTGGCACTTTTGAAATGGCGAAAAGGGGCTCGCAACACCTTTCCTGGGGCCTGATTTTTCAGTCGTCATCGATGCCGGCTAGGGCTATGTTTAGGGATGCTCAGAAACAGCGAACCCGGAGGGTCCAGTTGCATGTGGGGCTGCGTAAAGGCTCCCCTGGGTAGTTTACTTGTACCCAAAGCTTCCCTCTGGTGACACTTTTGGATGGTCCAAAGGGGCTTGCAACGCGTTTTCTGGGGCCCGGGTTTTCAGTCTTCTCCCATGCCGGCGAGGGATATATTTAGGTTTCCTCCGAAAAATCGAACCCGGAGGGTCCAGTTGCATGTGGGGCTGCGTAAAGGCTCCCCTGGGGAGTTCTCTTGTACCCAAAGCCTTCCTTAGGGGGCACTTTTGGATAGGCGAAAAGGGCTCGGAACGCATTTCCTGGGGCCTGATTTTTCAGTCGTTTTCTATGCCAGCTACGGCTATGTTTAGGGATGCTCGGAAACAGCGAACCCAGAGGGTCCAGTTGCATACAGGGCTGCGTAAAGGCTCCCCTGGGGAGTTCTCTTGTACCCAAAGCCTTCCTTTGGGGGCACTTTTGGATGGTCCAAAGGGGCTTGCAACGCGTTTTGTGGGGCCCAGTTTTTCAGTCTTCTCCCATGCCGGTGAGGGCTATATTTAGGTTTGCTCAGGAACAGCGAACCCGGAGGGTCCATTTGCATGTGGGGCTGCGTAAAGGCTCCCCTGGGGAGTTCTCTTGTACCCAAAGCCTTCCTTTGGGGGCACTTTTGGATGGCCGAAAAGGGCTCGGAACGCATTTCCTGGGGCCTGATTTTTCAGTCGACTTCGATGCCTGCTAGTGCTATATTTAGGGATGCTCGGAAACAGCGAACCCGGAGGGTCCAGTTGCATGTGGGGCTGCGTAAAGGCTCCCCTGGGGAGTTCTCTTGTAACCAAAGCCTTCCTTTGGGGGCACTTTTGGATGGGCGAGAAGGGCTCGGAACGCATTTCCTGGGGCCTGATTTTTCAGTCGTCTCCCATGCCGTCTAGGGATATATTTAGGGATGCTCGGAAACAGCGAACCCGGAGGGTCCAGTTGCATGTGGGGCTGCGTAAAGGCTCCCCTGGAGAGTTCACTTTTACCCAAAGCCTTCCTTTGGTGACACTTTTGGATGGTCCAATGGGGCTTGCAACGCATTTCCTGGGGCCTGGTTTTTCAGTCGTTTCCGATGACGGCTAGGGCTACGTTTAGGGATGCTCGGAAATAGCGAACCCGGAGGGTCCAGTTGCATGTGGGGCTGCGTAAAGGCTCCCCTGGGGAGTTCTCTTGTACCCAAAGCCTTCCTTTGGGGGCACTTTTGGATGGGCGAAAAGGGCTCGGAACGCATTTCCTGGGGCCTTACTTTTCAGACGTTTCCGATGCCGCCTAGGGCTATGTTTAGGGATGCTCGGAAACAGCGAACCCGGAGGGTCCAGTTGCATGTGGGGCTGCGTAAAGGCTCCCCTGGGGAGTTCACTTGTACCCAAAGCCTTCCTTTGGGGGCACTTTTGGATGGGCGAAAAGAGCTCGGAACGCATTTCCTCGGGCCTGATTTTTCAGTCGTCTTCGATGCCTCCTAGGGCTATATTTAGGGATGCTTGGAAACAGCGAACCCGGAGGGTCCAGTTGCATGTGGGGCTGTGTAAAGATACCCCTATGAAGTTCTCTTGTACCCAATGCTTCCTTTGGGGGCACTTTTGGATGGGCGAAAAGGGCTCGGAACGCATTTCCTGGGGCCTGATTTTTCAGTCGTCTTCGATACCGGCTAGGGCTATGTTTAGGGATGCTCGGAAACAGAGAACCTGGAGGGTCCAGTTGCATGTGGGTCTGTGTAAAGGCTCCCCTGGGGAGTTCACTTGTACCCAAAGCCTTCCTTTAGTAAACTTCTGGATGGTCCAAAGGGGCTTGCAACGCGTTTTCTGGGGCCCGGTTTTTCAGTCTTCTCCCATGCCGGCAAGGGATATATTTAGGGTTTCTCGGAAACAGCGAACCCGGAGGGTCCAGTTGCATGTGGGGCTGCGTAAAGGCTCCCTTGGGTAGTTTACTTGTACTCAATGCCTTCCTTTGGTGACACTTTTGGATGGTCCAAAGGGGCTTGCAACGCATTTCCTGGGGCCTGGTTTTTCAGTCGTCTTCGATACCGGCTAGGGCTATGTTTAGGGATGCTCGGAAACAGCGAACACGGAGGGTCCAGTTGCATGTGGGGCTGCATAAAGGCTCCCCTGGGGAGTTCACTTGTATCCAAAGCCTTCCTTTGGGGGCACTTTTGGATGGGCGAAAAGGGCTCGGAATGCATTTCCTGGGGCCTGATTTTTCAGTCGTCATCGATGCCGGCTAGGGCTATGTTTAGGGATGCTCGGAAACAGCGAACCCGGAGGGTCCAGTTGCATACAGGAGTGCGTAAAGGCTCCCCTGGGTAGTTTACTTGTACCCAAAGCTTCCCTCTAGTGACACTTTTGGATGGTCCAAAGGGGCTTGCAACGCGTTTTCTGGGGCCCGGGTTTTCAGTCTTCTCCCATGCCGGCGAGGGATATATTTAGGTTTCCTCCGAAAAATCGAACCCGGAGGGTCCAGTTGCATGTGGGGCTGCGTAAAGGCTCCCCTGGGGAGTTCTCTTGTACCCAAAGCCTTCCTTAGGGGGCACTTTTGGATAGGCGAAAAGGGCTCGGAACGCATTTCCTGGGGCCTGATTTTTCAGTCGTTTTCTATGCCAGCTACGGCTATGTTTAGGGATGCTCGGAAACAGCGAACCCAGAGGGTCCAGTTGCATACAGGAGTGCGTAAAGGCTCCCCTGGGGAGTTCTCTTGTACCCAAAGCCTTCCTTTGGGGGCACTTTTGGATGGTCCAAAGGGGCTTGCAACGCGTTTTGTTGGGCCCGGTTTTTCAGTCTTCTCCCATGCCGGTGAGGGCTATATTTAGGTTTGCTCAGGAACAGCGAACCCGGAGGGTCCAGTTGCATGTGGGGCTGCGTAAAGGCTCCCCTGGGGAGTTCTCTTGTACCCAAAGCCTTCCTTTGGGGCACTTTTGGATGGCCGAAAGGGGCTCGGAACGCATTTCCTGGGGCCTGATTTTTCAGTCGACTTCGATGCCTGCTAGTGCTATATTTAGGGATGCTCGGAAACAGCGAACCCGGAGGGTCCAGTTGCATGTGGGGCTGCGTAAAGGCTCCCCTGGAGAGTTCACTTTTACCCAAAGCCTTCCTTTGGTGACACTTTTGGATGGTCCAATGGGGCTTGCAATGCATTTCCTGGGGCCTGATTTTTCAGTCGTCTCCCATGCCGTCTAGTGATATATTTAGGGATGCTCGGAAACAGCGAACCCGGAGGGTCCAGTTACATACAGGGCTGCGTAAAGGCTCCCCTGGGGAGTTCTCTTGTAACCAAAGCCTTCCTTTGGGGGCACTTTTGGATGGGCGAAAAGGGCTCGGAACGCATTTCCTGGGGCCTTACTTTTCAGACGTTTCCGATGCCGCCTAGAGTTATGTTTAGGGATGCTCGGAAACAGCGAACCCGGAGGGTCCAGTTGCCTGTGGGGCTGCGTAAAGGCTACCCTGGGGAGTTTTCTTGTACCCAATGCCTTTCTTTGGGGGCACTTTTGGATGGTCCAAAGGGGCTCGCAAGGCATTTCCTGGGTCCTGATTTTTCAGTCATCTTCGATGCCTGCTAGGGCTATGTTTAGGGATGCTTGGAAACAGCGAACCCGGAGGGTCCAGTTGCATGTGGGGCTGCGTAAAGGCTCCCCTGGGGAGTTCACTTGTACCCAATGCTTCCTTTGGTGGCACTTTTGGAATGGCGAAAAGGGGCTCGCAACACCTTTCCTGGGGCCTGATTTTTCAGTCGTTTTCTATGCCAGCTACGGCTATGTTTAGGGATGCTCGGAAACAGCGAACCCGGAGGGTCCAGTTGCATACAGGAGTGCGTAAAGGCTCCCCTGGGGAGTTCTCTTGTACCCAAAGCCTTCCTTTGGGGGCACTTTTGGATGGTCCAAAGGGGCTTGCAACGCGTTTTGTGGGGCCCGGTTTTTCAGTCTTCTCCCATGCCGGTGAGGGCTATATTTAGGTTTGCTCAGGAACAGCGAACCCGGAGGGTCCAGTTGCATGTGGGGCTGCGTAAAGGCTCCCCTGGAGAGTTCACTTTTACCCAAAGCCTTCCTTTGGTGACACTTTTGGATGGTCCAATGGGGCTTGCAACGCATTTCCTGGGGCCTGGTTTTTCAGTCTTCTCCCATGTCGTCTAGGGATATATTTAGGGTTGCTCGGAAAAATCGAACACGGAGGGTCCAGTTGCATGTGAGGCTGCGTAAAGGCTCCCCTGGGGATTTCACTTGTACCCAAAGCCTTCCTTTGGGGGCACTTTTGGATGGGCGAAAAGGGCTCGTAACGCATTTCCTGGGGCCTGATTTTTCACTCGTTTCCGATGACGGCTAGTGCTACGTTTAGGGATGCTCGGAAACAGCGAACCCGGTGGGTCCAGTTGCATGTGGGGCTGCGTAAAGGCTCCCCTGGGGAGTTCTCTTGTACCCAAAGCCTTCCTTTGGGGGCACTTTTGAATGGGCGAAAAGGGCTCGGAACGCATTTCCTGGGGCCTTACTTTTCAGACGTTTCCGATGCAGCCTAGGGCTATGTTTAGGGATGCTCGGAAACAGTGAACCCGGAGGGTCCAGTTGCATGTGGGGCTGCGTAAAGGCTCCCCTGGGGAGTTCACTTGTACCCAAAGCCTTCCTTTGGGGGCACTTTTGGATGGGCCAAAATAGGCTCGGAACGCATTTCCTGGGGCCTGATTTTTCAGTCGTTTTCTATGCCAGCTACGGTTATGTTTAGGGTTGCTCGGAAACAGTGAACCCGGAGGGTCCAGTTGCATACAGGGCTGCGTAAAGGCTCCCCTGGGGAGTTCTCTTGTACCCAAAGCCTTCCTTTGGGGGCACTTTTGGATGGTCCAAAGGGGCTTGCAACGCGTTTTCTGGGGCCCGTTTTTTCAGTCTTCTCCCATGCCGGTGAGGGCTATATTTAGGTTTGCTCAGGAACAGTGAACCCGGAGGGTCCATTTGCATGTGGGGCTGCGTAAAGGCTCCCCTGGGGAGTTCTCTTGTACCCAAAGCCTTCCTTTAGTAAACTTCTGGATGGTCCAAAGGGGCTTGCAACGCGTTTTCTGGGGCCCGGTTTTTCAGTCTTCTCCCATGCCGGCGAGGGATATATTTAGTGTTTCTCGGAAACAGCGAACCCGGAGGGTCCAGTTGCATGTGGGGCTGTGTAAAGGCTCCCCTGGGGAGTTCTCTTGTACCCAATGCTTCCCTCTGGTGACACTTTTGGATGGTCCAAAGGGGCTTGCAACGCGTTTTCTGGGGCCCGGGTTTTCAGTCTTCTCCCATGCCGGCGAGGGATATATTTAGGTTTCCTCCGAAAAATCGAACCCGGAGGGTCCAGTTGCATGTGGGGCTGCGTAAAGGCTCCCCTGGGGAGTTCTCTTGTACCCAAAGCCTTCCTTAGGGGGCACTTTTGGATAGGCGAAAAGGGCTCGGAACGCATTTCCTAGGGCCTGATTTTTCAGTCGTTTTCTATGCCAGCTACGGCTATGTTTAGGGATGCTCGGAAACAGCGAACCCAGAGGGTCCAGTTGCATACAGGAGTGCGTAAAGGCTCCCCTGGGGAGTTCTCTTGTACCCAAAGCCTTCATTTGGGGGCACTTTTGGATGGTCCAAAGGGGCTTGCAACGCGTTTTGTGGGGCCCAGTTTTTCAGTCTTCTCCCATGCCGGTGAGGGCTATATTTAGGTTTGCTCAGGAACAGCGAACCCGGAGGGTCCATTTGCATGTGGGGCTGCGTAAAGGCTCCCCTGGGGAGTTCTCTTGTACCCAAAGCCTTCCTTTGGGGGCACTTTTGGATGGCCGAAAAGGGCTCGGAACGCATTTCCTGGGGCCTGATTTTTCAGTCGACTTCGATGCCTGCTAGTGCTATATTTAGGGATGCTCGGAAACAGCGAACCCGGAGGGTCCAGTTGCATGTGGGGCTGCGTAAAGGCTCCCCTGGGGAGTTCTCTTGTAACCAAAGCCTTCCTTTGGGGGCACTTTTGGATGGGCGAGAAGGGCTCGGAACGCATTTCCTGGGGCCTGATTTTTCAGTCGTCTCCCATGCCGTCTAGGGATATATTTAGGGATGCTCGGAAACAGCGAACCCGGAGGGTCCAGTTGCATGTGGGGCTGCGTAAAGGCTCCCCTGGAGAGTTCACTTTTACCCAAAGCCTTCCTTTGGTGACACTTTTGGATGGTCCAATGGGGCTTGCAACGCATTTCCTGGGGCCTGGTTTTTCAGTCGTTTCCGATGACGGCTAGGGCTACGTTTAGGGATGCTCGGAAATAGCGAACCCGGATGGTCCAGTTGCATGTGGGGCTGCGTAAAGGCTCCCCTGGGGAGTTCTCTTGTACCCAAAGCCTTCCTTTGGGGGCACTTTTGGATGGGCGAAAAGGGCTCGGAACGCATTTCCTGGGGCCTTACTTTTCAGACGTTTCCGATGCCGCCTAGGGCTATGTTTAGGGATGCTCGGAAACAGCGAACCCGGAGGGTCCAGTTGCATGTGGGGCTGCGTAAAGGCTCCCCTGGGGAGTTCACTTGTACCCAAAGCCTTCCTTTGGGGGCACTTTTGGATGGGCGAAAAGAGCTCGGAACGCATTTCCTCGGGCCTGATTTTTCAGTCGTCTTCGATGCCTCCTAGGGCTATATTTAGGGATGCTTGGAAACAGCGAACCCGGAGGGTCCAGTTGCATGTGGGGCTGTGTAAAGACTCCCCTATGAAGTTCTCTTGTACCCAATGCTTCCTTTGGGGGCACTTTTGGATGGGCGAAAAGGGCTCGGAACGCATTTCCTGGGGCCTGATTTTTCAGTCGTCTTCGATACCGGCTAGGGCTATGTTTAGGGATGCTCGGAAACAGAGAACCTGGAGGGTCCAGTTGCATGTGGGTCTGTGTAAAGGCTCCCCTGGGGAGTTCACTTGTACCCAAAGCCTTCCTTTAGTAAACTTCTGGATGGTCCAAAGGGGCTTGCAACGCGTTTTCTGGGGCCCGGTTTTTCAGTCTTCTCCCATGCCGGCAAGGGATATATTTAGGGTTTCTCGGAAACAGCGAACCCGGAGGGTCCAGTTGCATGTGGGGCTGTGTAAAGGCTCCCTTGGGTAGTTTACTTGTACTCAATGCCTTCCTTTGGTGACACTTTTGGATGGTCCAAAGGGGCTTGCAACGCATTTCCTGGGGCCTGGTTTTTCAGTCGTCTTCGATACCGGCTAGGGCTATGTTTAGGGATGCTCGGAAACAGCGAACACGGAGGGTCCAGTTGCATGTGGGGCTGCATAAAGGCTCCCCTGGGGAGTTCACTTGTATCCAAAGCCTTCCTTTGGGGGCACTTTTGGATGGGCGAAAAGGGCTCGGAATGCATTTCCTGGGGCCTGATTTTTCAGTCGTCATCGATGCCGGCTAGGGCTATGTTTAGGGATGCTCGGAAACAGCGAACCCGGAGGGTCCAGTTGCATACAGGAGTGCGTAAAGGCTCCACTGGGTAGTTTACTTGTACCCAAAGCTTCCCTCTAGTGACACTTTTGGATGGTCCAAAGGGGCTTGCAACGCGTTTTCTGGGGCCCGGGTTTTCAGTCTTCTCCCATGCCGGCGAGGGATATATTTAGGTTTCCTCCGAAAAATCGAACCCGGAGGGTCCAGTTGCATGTGGGGCTGCGTAAAGGCTCCCCTGGGGAGTTCTCTTGTACCCAAACCCTTCCTTAGGGGGCACTTTTGGATAGGCGAAAAGGGCTCGGAACGCATTTCCTGGGGCCTGATTTTTCAGTCGTTTTCTATTCCAGCTACGGCTATGTTTAGGGATGCTCGGAAACAGCGAACCCAGAGGGTCCAGTTGCATACAGGAGTGCGTAAAGGCTCCCCTGGGGAGTTCTCTTGTACCCAAAGCCTTCCTTTGGGGGCACTTTTGGATGGTCCAAAGGGGCTTGCAACGCGTTTTGTTGGGCCCGGTTTTTCAGTCTTCTCCCATGCCGGTGAGGGCTATATTTAGGTTTGCTCAGGAACAGCGAACCCGGAGGGTCCATTTGCATGTGGGGCTGCGTAAAGGCTCCCCTGGGGAGTTCTCTTGTACCCAAAGCCTTCCTTTGGGGGCACTTTTGGATGGCCGAAAAGGGCTCGGAACGCATTTCCTGGGGCCTGATTTTTCAGTCGACTTCGATGCCTGCTAGTGCTATATTTAGGGATGCTCGGAAACAGCGAACCCGGAGGGTCCAGTTGCATGTGGGGCTGCGTAAAGGCTCCCCTGGGGAGTTCTCTTGTAACCAAAGCCTTCCTTTGGGGGCACTTTTGGATGGGCGAGAAGGGCTCGGAACGCATTTCCTGGGGCCTGATTTTTCAGTCGTCTCCCATGCCGTCTAGGGATATATTTAGGGATGCTCGGAAACAGCGAACCCGGAGGGTCCAGTTGCATGTGGGGCTGCGTAAAGGCTCCCCTGGAGAGTTCACTTTTACCCAAAGCCTTCCTTTGGTGACACTTTTGGATGGTCCAATGGGGCTTGCAACGCATTTCCTGGGGCCTGGTTTTTCAGTCGTTTCCGATGACGGCTAGGGCTACGTTTAGGGATGCTCGGAAATAGCGAACCCGGAGGGTCCAGTTGCATGTGGGGCTGCGTAAAGGCTCCCCTGGGGAGTTCTCTTGTACCCAAAGCCTTCCTTTGGGGGCACTTTTGGATGGGCGAAAAGGGCTCGGAACGCATTTCCTGGGGCCTTACTTTTCAGACGTTTCCGATGCCGCCTAGGGCTATGTTTAGGGATGCTCGGAAACAGCGAACCCGGAGGGTCCAGTTGCATGTGGGGCTGCGTAAAGGCTCCCCTGGGGAGTTCACTTGTACCCAAAGCCTTCCTTTGGGGGCACTTTTGGATGGGCGAAAAGAGCTCGGAACGCATTTCCTCGGGCCTGATTTTTCAGTCGTCTTCGATGCCTCCTAGGGCTATATTTAGGGATGCTTGGAAACAGCGAACCCGGAGGGTCCAGTTGCATGTGGGGCTGTGTAAAGGCTCCCCTATGAAGTTCTCTTGTACCCAATGCTTCCTTTGGGGGCACTTTTGGATGGGCGAAAAGGGCTCGGAACGCATTTCCTGGGGCCTGATTTTTCAGTCGTCTTCGATACCGGCTAGGGCTATGTTTAGGGATGCTCGGAAACAGCGAACCTGGAGGGTCCAGTTGCATGTGGGTCTGTGTAAAGGCTCCCCTGGGGAGTTCACTTGTACCCAAAGCCTTCCTTTAGTAAACTTCTGGATGGTCCAAAGGGGCTTGCAACGCGTTTTCTGGGGCCCGGTTTTTCAGTCTTCTCCCATGCCGGCAAGGGATATATTTAGGGTTTCTCGGAAACAGCGAACCCGGAGGGTCCAGTTGCATGTGGGGCTGCGTAAAGGCTCCCTTGGGTAGTTTACTTGTACCCAAAGCCTTCCTTTGGTGACACTTTTGGATGGTCCAAAGGGGCTTGCAACGCATTTCCTGGGGCCTGGTTTTTCAGTCGTCTTCGATACCGGCTAGGGCTATGTTTAGGGATGCTCGGAAACAGCGAACCCGGACGGTCCAGTTGCATGTGGGGCTGCGTAAAGGCTCCCCTGGGGAGTTCACTTGTATCCAAAGCCTTCCTTTGGGGGCACTTTTGGATGGGCGAAAAGGGATCGGAATGCATTTCCTGGGGCCTGATTTTTCAGTCGTCATCGATGCCGGCTAGGGCTATGTTTAGGGATGCTCGGAAACAGCGAACCCGGAGGGTCCAGTTGCATGTGGGGCTGCGTAAAGGCTCCCCTGGGTAGTTTACTTGTACCCAAAGCTTCCCTCTGGTGACACTTTTGGATGGTCCAAAGGGGCTTGCAACGCGTTTTCTGGGGCCCGGGTTTTCAGTCTTCTCCCATGCCGGCGAGGGATATATTTAGGTTTCCTCCGAAAAATCGAACCCGGAGGGTCCAGTTGCATGTGGGGCTGCGTAAAGGCTCCCCTGGAAAGTTCTCTTGTACCCAAAGCCTTCCTTAGGGGGCACTTTTGGATAGGCGAAAAGGGCTCGGAACGCATTTCCTGGGGCCTGATTTTTCAGTCGTTTTCTATGCCAGCTACGGCTATGTTTAGGGATGCTCGGAAACAGCGAACCCAGAGGGTCCAGTTGCATACAGGAGTGCGTAAAGGCTCCCCTGGGGAGTTCTCTTGTACCCAAAGCCTTCCTTTGGGGGCACTTTTGGATGGTCCAAAGGGGCTTGCAACGCGTTTTGTTTGGCCCGGTTTTTCAGTCTTCTCCCATGCCGGTGAGGGCTATATTTAGGTTTGCTCAGGAACAGCGAACCCGGAGGGTCCATTTGCATGTGGGGCTGCGTAAAGGCTCCCCTGGGGAGTTCTCTTGTACCCAAAGCCTTCCTTTGGGGGCACTTTTGGATGGCCGAAAAGGGCTCGGAACGCATTTCCTGGGGCCTGATTTTTCAGTCGACTTCGATGCCTGCTAGTGCTATATTTAGGGATGCTCGGAAACAGCGAACCCGGAGGGTCCAGTTACATACAGGGCTGCGTAAAGGCTCCCCTGGGGAGTTCTCTTGTACCCAAAGCCTTCCTTTGGGGGCACTTTTGGATGGGCGAGAAGGGCTCGGAACGCATTTCCTGGGGCCTGATTTTTCAGTCGTCTCCCATGCCGTCTAGGGATATATTTAGGGATGCTCGGAAACAGCGAACCCGGAGGGTCCAGTTGCATGTGGGGCTGCGTAAAGGCTCCCCTGGGGAGTTCACTTGTACCCAAAGCCTTCCTTTGGGGGCACTTTTGGATGGGCGAAAAGAGCTCGGAACGCATTTCCTCGGGCCTGATTTTTCAGTCGTCTTCGATGCCTCCTAGGGCTATATTTAGGGATGCTTGGAAACAGCGAACCCGGAGGGTCCAGTTGCATGTGGGGCTGTGTAAAGGCTCCCCTATGAAGTTCTCTTGTACCCAATGCTTCCTTTGGGGGCACTTTTGGATGGGCGAAAAGGGCTCGGAACGCATTTCCTGGGGCCTGATTTTTCAGTCGTCTTCGATACCGGCTAGGGCTATGTTTAGGGATGCTCGGAAACAGCGAACCTGGAGGGTCCAGTTGCATGTGGGTCTGTGTAAAGGCTCCCCTGGGGAGTTCACTTGTACCCAAAGCCTTCCTTTAGTAAACTTCTGGATGGTCCAAAGGGGCTTGCAACGCGTTTTCTGGGGCCCGGTTTTTCAGTCTTCTCCCATGCCGGCAAGGGATATATTTAGGGTTTCTCGGAAACAGCGAACCCGGAGGGTCCAGTTGCATGTGGGGCTGCGTAAAGGCTCCCTTGGGTAGTTTACTTGTACTCAATGCCTTCCTTTGGTGACACTTTTGGATGGTCCAAAGGGGCTCGCAAGGCATTTCCTGGGTCCTGATTTTTCAGTCATCTTCGATGCCTGCTAGGGCTATGTTTAGGGATGCTTGGAAACAGCGAACCCGGACGGTCCAGTTGCATGTGGGGCTGCGTAAAGGCTCCCCTGGGGAGTTCACTTGTACCCAATGCTTCCTTTGGTGGCACTTTTGGAATGGCGAAAAGGGGCTCGCAACACCTTTCCTGGGGCCTGATTTTTCAGTCGTTTTCTATGCCAGCTACGGCTATGTTTAGGGATGCTCGGAAACAGCGAACCCGGAGGGTCCAGTTGCATACAGGAGTGCGTAAAGGCTCCCCTGGGGAGTTCTCTTGTACCCAAAGCCTTCTTTTGGGGGCACTTTTGGATGGTCCAAAGGGGCTTGCAACGCGTTTTGTGGGGCCCGGTTTTTCAGTCTTCTCCCATGCCGGTGAGGGCTATATTTAGGTTTGCTCAGGAACAGCGAACCCGGATGGTCCATTTGCATGTGGGGCTGCGTAAAGGCTCCCCTGGGGAGTTCTCTTGTACCCAAAGCCTTCCTTTGGGGGCACTTTTGGATGGCCGAAAAGGGCTCGGAACGCATTTCCTGGGGCCTGATTTTTCAGTCGACTTCGATGCCTGCTAGTGCTATATTTAGGGATGCTCGGAAACAGCGAACCCGGAGGGTCCAGTTGCATGTGGGGCTGCGTAAAGGCTCCCCTGGGGAGTTCTCTTGTAACCAAAGCCTTCCTTTGGGGGCACTTTTGGATGGGCGAGAAGGGCTCGGAACGCATTTCCTGGGGCCTGATTTTTCAGTCGTCTCCCATGCCGTCTAGGGATATATTTAGGGATGCTCGGAAACAGCGAACCCGGAGGGTCCAGTTGCATGTGGGGCTGCGTAAAGTCTCCCCTGGAGAGTTCACTTTTACCCAAAGCCTTCCTTTGGTGACACTTTTGGATGGTCCAATGGGGCTTGCAACGCATTTCCTGGGGCCTGGTTTTTCAGTCGTTTCCGATGACGGCTAGGGCTACGTTTAGGGATGCTCGGAAATAGCGAACCCGGAGGGTCCAGTTGCATGTGGGGCTGCGTAAAGGCTCCCCTGGGGAGTTCTCTTGTACCCAAAGCCTTCCTTTGGGGGCACTTTTGGATGGCCGAAAAGGGCTCGGAACGCATTTCCTGGGGCCTTACTTTTCAGACGTTTCCGATGCCGCCTAGGGCTATGTTTAGGGATGCTCGGAAACAGCGAACCCGGAGGGTCCAGTTGCATGTGGGGCTGCGTAAAGGCTCCCCTGGGGAGTTCACTTGTACCCAAAGCCTTCCTTTGGGGGCACTTTTGGATGGGCGAAAAGAGCTCGGAACGCATTTCCTCGGGCCTGATTTTTCAGTCGTCTTCGATGCCTCCTAGGGCTATATTTAGGGATGCTTGGAAACAGCGAACCCGGAGGGTCCAGTTGCATGTGGGGCTGTGTAAAGGCTCCCCTATGAAGTTCTCTTGTACCCAATGCTTCCTTTGGGGGCACTTTTGGATGGGCGAAAAGGGCTCGGAACGCATTTCCTGGGGCCTGATTTTTCAGTCGTCTTCGATACCGGCTAGGGCTATGTTTAGGGATGCTCGGAAACAGCGAACCTGGAGGGTCCAGTTGCATGTGGGTCTGTGTAAAGGCTCCCCTGGGGAGTTCACTTGTACCCAAAGCCTTCCTTTAGTAAACTTCTGGATGGTCCAAAGGGGCTTGCAACGCGTTTTCTGGGGCCCGGTTTTTCAGTCTTCTCCCATGCCGGCAAGGGATATATTTAGGGTTTCTCGGAAACAGCGAACCCGGAGGGTCCAGTTGCATGTGGGGCTGCGTAAAGGCTCCCTTGGGTAGTTTACTTGTACCCAAAGCCTTCCTTTGGTGACACTTTTGGATGGTCCAAAGGGGCTTGCAACGCATTTCCTGGGGCCTGGTTTTTCAGTCGTCTTCGATACCGGCTAGGGCTATGTTTAGGGATGCTCGGAAACAGCGAACCCGGACGGTCCAGTTGCATGTGGGGCTGCGTAAAGGCTCCCCTGGGGAGTTCACTTGTATCCAAAGCCTTCCTTTGGGGGCACTTTTGGATGGGCGAAAAGGGATCGGAATGCATTTCCTGGGGCCTGATTTTTCAGTCGTCATCGATGCCGGCTAGGGCTATGTTTAGGGATGCTCGGAAACAGCGAACCCGGAGGGTCCAGTTGCATGTGGGGCTGCGTAAAGGCTCCCCTGGGTAGTTTACTTGTACCCAAAGCTTCCCTCTGGTGACACTTTTGGATGGTCCAAAGGGGCTTGCAACGCGTTTTCTGGGGCCCGGGTTTTCAGTCTTCTCCCATGCCGGCGAGGGATATATTTAGGTTTCCTCCGAAAAATCGAACCCGGAGGGTCCAGTTGCATGTGGGGCTGCGTAAAGGCTCCCCTGGAAAGTTCTCTTGTACCCAAAGCCTTCCTTAGGGGGCACTTTTGGATAGGCGAAAAGGGCTCGGAACGCATTTCCTGGGGCCTGATTTTTCAGTCGTTTTCTATGCCAGCTACGGCTATGTTTAGGGATGCTCGGAAACAGCGAACCCAGAGGGTCCAGTTGCATACAGGAGTGCGTAAAGGCTCCCCTGGGGAGTTCTCTTGTACCCAAAGCCTTCCTTTGGGGGCACTTTTGGATGGTCCAAAGGGGCTTGCAACGCGTTTTGTTTGGCCCGGTTTTTCAGTCTTCTCCCATGCCGGTGAGGGCTATATTTAGGTTTGCTCAGGAACAGCGAACCCGGAGGGTCCATTTGCATGTGGGGCTGCGTAAAGGCTCCCCTGGGGAGTTCTCTTGTACCCAAAGCCTTCCTTTGGGGGCACTTTTGGATGGCCGAAAAGGGCTCGGAACGCATTTCCTGGGGCCTGATTTTTCAGTCGACTTCGATGCCTGCTAGTGCTATATTTAGGGATGCTCGGAAACAGCGAACCCGGAGGGTCCAGTTACATACAGGGCTGCGTAAAGGCTCCCCTGGGGAGTTCTCTTGTACCCAAAGCCTTCCTTTGGGGGCACTTTTGGATGGGCGAGAAGGGCTCGGAACGCATTTCCTGGGGCCTGATTTTTCAGTCGTCTCCCATGCCGTCTAGGGATATATTTAGGGATGCTCGGAAACAGCGAACCCGGAGGGTCCAGTTGCATGTGGGGCTGCGTAAAGGCTCCCCTGGAGAGTTCACTTTTACCCAAAGCCTTCCTTTGGTGACACTTTTGGATGGTCCAATGGGGCTTGCAACGCATTTCCTGGGGCCTGGTTTTTCAGTCATTTCCGATGACGGCTAGGGCTACGTTTAGGGATGCTCGGAAATAGCGAACCCGGAGGGTCCAGTTGCATGTGGGGCTGCGTAAAGGCTCCCCTGGGGAGTTCTCTTGTACCCAAAGCCTTCCTTTGGGGGCACTTTTGGATGGGCGAAAAGGGCTCGGAACGCATTTCCTGGGGCCTTACTTTTCAGATGTTTCCGATGCCGCCTAGGGCTATGTTTAGGGATGCTCGGAAACAGCGAACCCGGAGGGTCCAGTTGCATGTGGGGCTGCGTAAAGGCTCCCCTGGGGAGTTCTCTTGTAACCAAAGCCTTCCTTTGGGGGCACTTTTGGATGGGCGAAAAGGGCTCGGAACGCATTTCCTGGGGCCTTACTTTTCAGACGTTTCCGATGCCGCCTAGGGCTATGTTTAGGGATGCTCGGAAACAGCGAACCCGGAGGGTCCAGTTGCATGTGGGGCTGCGTAAAGGCTCCCCTGGGGAGTTCACTTGTACCCAAAGCCTTCCTTTGGGGGCACTTTTGGATGGGCGAAAAGAGCTCGGAACGCATTTCCTCGGGCCTGATTTTTCAGTCGTCTTCGATGCCTCCTAGGGCTATATTTAGGGATGCTTGGAAACAGCGAACCCGGAGGGTCCAGTTGCATGTGGGGCTGTGTAAAGGCTCCCCTATGAAGTTCTCTTGTACCCAATGCTTCCTTTGGGGGCACTTTTGGATGGGCGAAAAGGGCTCGGAACGCATTTCCTGGGGCCTGATTTTTCAGTCGTCTTCGATACCGGCTAGGGCTATGTTTAGGGATGCTCGGAAACAGCGAACCTGGAGGGTCCAGTTGCATGTGGGTCTGTGTAAAGGCTCCCCTGGGGAGTTCACTTGTACCCAAAGCCTTCCTTTAGTAAACTTCTGGATGGTCCAAAGGGGCTTGCAACGCGTTTTCTGGGGCCCGGTTTTTCAGTCTTCTCCCATGCCGGCAAGGGATATATTTAGGGTTTCTCGGAAACAGCGAACCCGGAGGGTCCAGTTGCATGTGGGGCTGCGTAAAGGCTCCCTTGGGTAGTTTACTTGTACCCAAAGCCTTCCTTTGGTGACACTTTTGGATGGTCCAAAGGGGCTTGCAACGCATTTCCTGGGGCCTGGTTTTTCAGTCGTCTTCGATACCGGCTAGGGCTATGTTTAGGGATGCTCGGAAACAGCGAACCCGGAGGGTCCAGTTGCATGTGGGGCTGCATAAAGGCTCCCCTGGGGAGTTCACTTGTATCCAAAGCCTTCCTTTGGGGGCACTTTTGGATGGGCGAAAAGGGCTCGGAATGCATTTCCTGGGGCCTGATTTTTCAGTCGTCATCGATGCCGGCTAGGGCTATGTTTAGGGATGCTCGGAAACAGCGAACCCGGAGGGTCCAGTTGCATGTGGGGCTGCGTAAAGGCTCCCCTGGGTAGTTTACTTGTACCCAAAGCTTCCCTCTGGTGACACTTTTGGATGGTCCAAAGGGGCTTGCAACGCGTTTTCTGGGGCCCGGGTTTTCAGTCTTCTCCCATGCCGGCGAGGGATATATTTAGGTTTCCTCCGAAAAATCGAACCCGGAGGGTCCAGTTGCATGTGGGGCTGCGTAAAGGCTCCCCTGGGGAGTTCTCTTGTACCCAAAGCCTTCCTTAGGGGGCACTTTTGGATAGGCGAAAAGGGCTCGGAACGCATTTCCTGGGGCCTGATTTTTCAGTCGTTTTCTATGCCAGCTACGGCTATGTTTAGGGATGCTCGGAAACAGCGAACCCAGAGGGTCCAGTTGCATACAGGAGTGCGTAAAGGCTCCCCTGGGGAGTTCTCTTGTACCCAAAGCCTTCCTTTGGGGGCACTTTTGGATGGTCCAAAGGGGCTTGCAACGCGTTTTGTTTGGCCCGGTTTTTCAGTCTTCTCCCATGCCGGTGAGGGCTATATTTAGGTTTGCTAAGGAACAGCGAACCCGGAGGGTCCATTTGCATGTGGGGCTGCGTAAAGGCTCCCCTGGGGAGTTCTCTTGTACCCAAAGCCTTCCTTTGGGGGCACTTTTGGATGGCCGAAAAGGGCTCGGAACGCATTTCCTGGGGCCTGATTTTTCAGTCGACTTCGATGCCTGCTAGTGCTATATTTAGGGATGCTCGGAAACAGGGAACCCGGAGGGTCCAGTTACATACAGGGCTGCGTAAAGGCTCCCCTGTGGAGTTCTCTTGTAACCAAAGCCTTCCTTTGGGGGCACTTTTGGATGGGCGAGAAGGGCTCGGAACGCATTTCCTGGGGCCTGATTTTTCAGTCGTCTCCCATGCCGTCTAGGGATATATTTAGGGATGCTCGGAAACAGCGAACCCGGAGGGTCCAGTTGCATGTGGGGCTGCGTAAAGGCTCCCCTGGAGAGTTCACTTTTACCCAAAGCCTTCCTTTGGTGACACTTTTGGATGGTCCAATGGGGCTTGCAACGCATTTCCTGGGGCCTGGTTTTTCAGTCGTTTCCGATGACGGCTAGGGCTACGTTTAGGGATGCTCGGAAATAGCGAACCCGGAGGGTCCAGTTGCATGTGGGGCTGCGTAAAGGCTCCCCTGGGGAGTTCTCTTGTACCCAAAGCCTTCCTTTGGGGGCACTTTTGGATGGGCGAAAAGGGCTCGGAACGCATTTCCTGGGGCCTTACTTTTCAGACGTTTCCGATGCCGCCTAGGGCTATGTTTAGGGATGCTCGGAAACAGCGAACCCGGAGGGTCCAGTTGCATGTGGGGCTGCGTAAAGGCTCCCCTGGGGAGTTCTCTTGTAACCAAAGCCTTCCTTTGGGGGCACTTTTGGATGGGCGAAAAGAGCTCGGAACGCATTTCCTGGGGCCTGATTTTTCAGTCGTCTCCCATGCCGTCTAGTGATATATTTAGGGATGCTCGGAAACAGCGAACCCGGAGGGTCCAGTTGCATGTGGGGCTGCGTAAAGGCTCCCCTGGAGAGTTCACTTTTACACAAAGCCTTCCTTTGGTGACACTTTTGGATGGTCCAATGGGGCTTGCAATGCATTTCCTGGGGCCTGATTTTTCAGTCGTCTCCCATGCCGTCTAGTGATATATTTAGGGATGCTCGGAAACAGCGAACCCGGAGGGTCCAGTTACATACAGGGCTGCGTAAAGGCTCCCCTGGGGAGTTCTCTTGTACCCAAAGCCTTCCTTTGGGGGCACTTTTGGATGGGCGAAAAGGGCTCGGAACGCATTTCCTGGGGCCTTACTTTTCAGACGTTTCCGATGCCGCCTAGGGCTA
This sequence comes from Anas acuta, assembly GCF_963932015.1. NCBI lineage: Eukaryota > Metazoa > Chordata > Aves > Anseriformes > Anatidae > Anas > Anas acuta. The sequence continues at coordinate 205,979 of NW_027076281.1, read as the reverse complement.
TGTTTAGGGATGCTCGGAAACAGCGAACCCGGAGGGTCCAGTTGCCTGTGGGGCTGCGTAAAGGCTACCCTGGGGAGTTTTCTTGTACCCAATGCCTTTCTTTGGGGGCACTTTTGGATGGTCCAAAGGGGCTCGCAAGACATTTCCTGGGTCCTGATTTTTCAGTCATCTTCGATGCCTGCTAGGGCTATGTTTAGGGATGCTTGGAAACAGCGAACCCGGAGGGTCCAGTTGCATGTGGGGCTGCGTAAAGGCTCCCCTGGGGAGTTCACTTGTACCCAATGCTTCCTTTGGTGGCACTTTTGGAATGGCGAAAAGGGGCTCGCAACACCTTTCCTGGGGCCTGATTTTTCAGTCGTTTTCTATGCCAGCTACGGCTATGTTTAGGGATGCTCGGAAACAGCGAACCCGGAGGGTCCAGTTGCATACAGGAGTGCGTAAATGCTCCCCTGGGGAGTTCTCTTGTACCCAAAGCCTTCCTTTGGGGGCACTTTTGGATGGTCCAAAGGGGCTTGCAACGCGTTTTGTGGGGCCCGGTTTTTCAGTCTTCTCCCATGCCGGTGAGGGCTATATTTAGGTTTGCTCAGGAACAGCGAACCCGGAGGGTCCATTTGCATGTGGGGCTGCGTAAAGGCTCCCCTGGGGAGTTCTCTTGTACCCAAAGCCTTCCTTTGGGGGCACTTTTGGATGGCCGAAAAGGGCTCGGAACGCATTTCCTGGGGCCTGATTTTTCAGTCGACTTCGATGCCTGCTAGTGCTATATTTAGGGATGCTCGGAAACAGCGAACCCGGAGGGTCCAGTTACATACAGGGCTGCGTAAAGGCTCCCCTGGGGAGTTCTCTTGTACCCAAAGCCTTCCTTTGGGGGCACTTTTGGATGGGCGAGAAGGGCTCGGAACGCATTTCCTGGGGCCTGATTTTTCAGTCGTCTCCCATGCCGTCTAGGGATATATTTAGGGATGCTTGGAAACAGCGAACCCGGAGGGTCCAGTTGCATGTGGGGCTGCGTAAAGGCTCCCCTGGAGAGTTCACTTTTACCCAAAGCCTTCCTTTGGTGACACTTTTGGATGGTCCAATGGGGCTTGCAACGCATTTCCTGGGGCCTGGTTTTTCAGTCTTCTCCCATGTCGTCTAGGGATACATTTAGGGTTGCTCGGAAAAATCGAACACGGAGGGTCCAGTTGCATGTGAGGCTGCGTAAAGGCTCCCCTGGGGATTTCACTTGTACCCAAAGCCTTCATTTGGGGGCACTTTTGGATGGGCGAAAAGGGCTCGGAACGCATTTCCTGGGGCCTGATTTTTCACTCGTTTCCGATGACGGCTAGGGCTACGTTTAGGGATGCTCGGAATCAGCGAACCCGGTGGGTCCAGTTGCATGTGGGGCTGCGTAAAGGCTCCCCTGGGGAGTTCTCTTGTACCCAAAGCCTTCCTTTGGGGGCACTTTTGGACGGGTGAAAAGGGCTCGGAACGCATTTCCTGGGGCCTTACTTTTCAGACGTTTCCGATGCAGCCTAGGGCTATGTTTAGGGATGCTTGGAAACAGTGAACCCGGAGGGTCCAGTTGCATGTGGGGCTGCGTAAAGGCTCCCCTGGGGAGTTCACTTGTACCCAAAGCCTTCCTTTGGGGGCACTTTTGGATGGGCCAAAATAGGCTCGGAACGCATTTCCTGGGGCCTGATTTTTCAGTAGTTTTATATGCCAGCTACGGTTATGTTTAGGGTTGCTCGGAAACAGTGAACCCGGAGGGTCCAGTTGCATACAGGGCTGCGTAAAGGCTCCCCTGGGGAGTTCTCTTGTACCCAAAGCCTTCCTTTGGGGGCACTTTTGGATGGTCCAAAGGGGCTTGCAACGCGTTTTCTGGGGCCCGTTTTTTCAGTCTTCTCCCATGCCGGGGAGGGCTATATTTAGGTTTGCTCAGGAACAGTGAACCCGGAGGGTCCATTTGCATGTGGGGCTGCGTAAAGGCTCCCCTGGGGAGTTCTCTTGTACCCAAAGCCTTCCTTTGGGGGCACTTTTGGATGGGCGAAAAGGGCTCGGAACGCATTTCCTGGGGCCTGATTTTTCAGTCGTCTCCCATGACGGCTAGGGCTATGTTTAGGGATGCTCGGAAACAGCGAACCCGGAGGGTCCAGTTGCATGTGGGGCTGCGTAAAGGCTCCCCTGGGGAGTTCTCTTGTACCCAAAGCCTTCCTTTGGGGGCACTTTTGGATGGGCGAAAAGGGCTCGCAACGCATTTCCTGGGGCCTGATTTTTCAGTTGTCTTCGTTGCCGGCTAGGGCTATGTTTAGGGATGCTCGGAAACAGCGAACCTGGAGGGTCCAGTTGCATGTGGGGCTGCGTAAAGGCTCCCCTGGGGAGTTCTCTTGTACCCAAAGCCTTCCTTTGGGGGCACTTTTGGATGGGCGAGAAGGGCTCGGAACGCATTTCCTGTGGCCTGATTTTTCAGTCGTCTCCCATGCCGTCTAGTGATATATTTAGGGATGCTCGGAAACAGCGAACCCGGAGGGTCCAGTTGCATGTGGGGCTGCGTAAAGGCTCCCCTGGAGAGTTCACTTTTACCCAAAGCCTTCCTTTGGTGACACTTTTGGATGGTCCAATGGGGCTTGCAATGCATTTCCTGGGGCCTGATTTTTCAGTCGTCTCCCATGCTGTCTAGTGATATATTTAGGGATGCTCGGAAACAGCGAACCCGGAGGGTCCAGTTACATACAGGGCTGCGTAAAGGCTCCCCTGGGGAGTTCTCTTGTAACCAAAGCCTTCCTTTGGGGGCACTTTTGGATGGGCGAAACGGGCTCGGAACGCATTTCCTGGGGCCTTACTTTTCAGACGTTTCCGATACCGCCTAGGGCTATGTTTAGGGATGCTCAGAAACAGCGAACCCGGAGGGTCCAGTTGCCTGTGGGGCTGCGTAAAGGCTACCCTGTGGAGTTTTCTTGTACCCAATGCCTTTCTTTGGGGGCACTTTTGGATGGTCCAAAGGGGCTCGCAAGGCATTTCCTGGGTCCTGATTTTTCAGTCATCTTCGATGCCTGCTAGGGCTATGTTTAGGGATGCTTGGAAACAGCGAACCCGGAGGGTCCAGTTGCATGTGGGGCTGCGTAAAGGCTCCCCTGGGGAGTTCACTTGTACCCAATGCTTCCTTTGGTGGCACTTTTGGAATGGCGAAAAGGGGCTCGCAACACCTTTCCTGGGGCCTGATTTTTCAGTCGTTTTCTATGCCAGCTACGGCTATGTTTAGGGATGCTCGGAAACAGCGAACCCGGAGGGTCCAGTTGCATACAGGAGTGCGTAAAGGCTCCCCTGGAGAGTTCACTTTTACCCAAAGCCTTCCTTTGGTGACACTTTTGGATGGTCCAATGGGGCTTGCAACGCATTTCCTGGGGCCTGGTTTTTCAGTCTTCTCCCATGTCGTCTAGGGATATATTTAGGGTTGCTCGGAAAAATCTAACACGGAGGGTCCAGTTGCATGTGAGGCTGCGTAAAGGCTCCCCTGGGGATTTCACTTGTACCCAAAGCCTTCCTTTGGGGGCACTTTTGGATGGGCGAAAAGGGCTCGGAACGCATTTCCTGGGGCCTGATTTTTCACTCGTTTCCGATGACGGCTAGGGCTACGTTTAGGGATGCTCGGAATCAGCGAACCCGGTGAGTCCAGTTGCATGTGGGGCTGCGTAAAGGCTCCCCTGGGGAGTTCTCTTGTACCCAAAGCCTTCCTTTGGGGGCACTTTTGAATGGGCGAAAAGGGCTCGGAACGCATTTCCTCGGGCCTTACTTTTCAGACGTTTCCGATGCAGCCTAGGGCTATGTTTAGGGATGCTCGGAAACAGTGAACCCGGAGGGTCCAGTTGCATGTGGGGCTGCGTAAAGGCTCCCCTGGGGAGTTCACTTGTACCCAAAGCCTTCCTTTGGGGGCACTTTTGGATGGGCCAAAATAGGCTCGGAACGCATTTCCTGGGGCCTGATTTTTCAGTCGTTTTCTATGCCAGCTACGGTTATGTTTAGGGTTGCTCGGAAACAGTGAACCCGGAGGGTCCAGTTGCATACAGGGCTGCGTAAAGGCTCCCCTGGGGAGTTCTCTTGTACCCAAAGCCTTCCTTTGGGGGCACTTTTGGATGGTCCAAAGGGGCTTGCAACGCGTTTTCTGGGGCCCGTTTTTTCAGTCTTCTCCCATGCCGGTGAGGGCTATATTTAGGTTTGCTCAGGAACAGTGAACCCGGAGGGTCCATTTGCATGTGGGGCTGCGTAAAGGCTCCCCTGGGGAGTTCTCTTGTACCCAAAGCCTTCCTTTGGGGGCACTTTTGGATGGGCGAAAAGGGCTCGGAACGCATTTCCTGGGGCCTGATTTTTCACTCGTCTCCCATGACGGCTAGGGCTATGTTTAGGGATGCTCGGAAAAAGCGAACCCGGAGGGTCCAGTTGCATGTGGGGCTGCGTAAAGGCTACCCTGGGGAGTTCTCTTGTACCCAAAGCCTTCCTTTGGGGGCACTTTTGGATGGGCGAAAAGGGCTCGGAACGCATTTCCTGGGGCCTGATTTTTCAGTTGTCTTCGTTGCCGGCTAGGGCTATGTTTAGGGATGCTCGGAAACAGCGAACACGGAGGGTCCAGTTGCATGTGGGGCTGCGTATAGGCTCCCCTGGGGAGTTCTCTTGTACCCAAAGCCTTCCTTTGGGGGCACTTTTGGATGGGCGAAAAGGGCTCGGTACGCATTTCCTGGGGCCTGATTTTTCAGTCGTTTTCTATGCCAGCTACGGCTATGTTTATGGATGCTCGGAAACAGTGAACCCGGAGTGTCCAGTTGCATGTGGGGCTGCGTAAAGGCTCCCCTGGGGAGTTCTCTTGTACCCAAAGCCTTCCTTTGGGGCACTTTTGGATGGTCCAAAGGGGCTTGCAACGCGTTTTGTGGGGCCCGGTTTTTCAGTCTTCTCCCATGCCGGTGAGGGCTATATTTAGGTTTGCTCAGGAACAGCGAACCCGGAGGGTCCATTTGCATGTGGGGCTGCGTAAAGGCTCCCCTGGGGAGTTCTCTTGTACCCAAAGCGTTCCTTTGGTGGCACTTTTGGATGGGCGAAAAGGGCTCGGAACGCATTTCCTGGGGCCTGATTTTTCAGTCGACTTCGATGCCTGCTAGGGCTATATTTAGGGATGCTCAGAAACAGCGAACCCGGAGGGTCCAGTTGCATGTGGGGCTGCGTAAAGGCTCCCCTAGGGAGTTCTCTTGTACCCAAAGCCTTCCTTTGGGGGCATTTTTGGATGGGCGAAAAGGGCTCGGAATGCATTTCCTGGGGCCTGATTTTTCAGTCGTCTCTGATGACGGCTAGGGCTACGTTTAGGTTTGCTCAGGAACAGCGAACCCGGAGGTTCCAGTTGCCTGTAGGGCTGCGTAAAGGCTCCTGTGGGAACTTCAGATGTACGCAAAGCCTTCCTTTGGTGGCACTTTTGGATGGTCCAAAGGGGCTCGGAACGCATTTCCTGGGGCCTGATTGTTCAGTCGTCTCAGATGACGGCTAAACGTTTAGGTTTGCTCATGAACAGCGAACCCGGAGGGTCCAGTTGCATGTGGGGCTGCGTAAAGGCTCCCCTGCGGAGTTCTCTTGTACCCAATGCTTCCTTTGGGGGAACTTTTAGATGGGCGAAAAGGGCTCAGAACGCATTTCCTGGGGCCTGATTTTTCAGTCGTCTTCGATACAGGCTAGGGCTATGTTTAGGGATGCTCGGAAACAGCGAACCCAGATGGTCCAGTTGCATGTGGGGCTGCGTAAAGGCTCCCCTGGGGAGTTCTCTTGTACCCAATGCTTCCTTTGGGGGAACTTTTGGATGGGCGAAAAGGGCTCGGAACGCATTTCCTGGGGCCTGATTTCTCATTCGCCTTCGATACAGGCTAGGGCTATGTTTAGGGATGCTGGGAAACAGCGAACCCAGAGGGTCCAGTTGCACGTGGGGCTGCGTATAGGCTCCCCTGGGGAGTAGACTTGTACACAAAGCCTTCCTTTGGGGGCACTTTTGGATGGGCGAAAAGGGCTCGGTACGCATTTCCTGGGGCCTGATTTTTCAGTCGTCTTCGATGATGGCTAGGGCTATGTTTAGGGATGCTCGGAAACAGCGAACCCGAAGGGTCCAGTTGCATACAGGACTGCGTAAAGGCTCCCCTGGGGAGTTCACTTGTACCCAAAGCCTTCCTTTGGGGGCACTTTTGGATGGGCGAAAAGTGCTCGGAACGCATTTCCTGGGGCCTTACTTTTCAGACGTTTCCGATGCCGCCTAGGGCTATGTTTAGGGATGCTCGGAAACAGCGAACCCGGAGGGTCCAGTTGCCTGTGGGGCTGCGTAAAGGCTACCCTGGGGAGTTTTCTTGTACCCAATGCCTTTCTTTGGGGGCACTTTTGGATGGTCCAAAGGGGCTCGCAAGGCATTTCCTGGGTCCTGATTTTTCAGTCATCTTCGATGCCTGCTAGGGCTATGTTTAGGGATGCTTGGAAACAGCGAACCCGGACGGTCCAGTTGCATGTGGGGCTGCGTAAAGGCTCCCCTGGGGAGTTCACTTGTACCCTATGCTTCCTTTGGTGGCACTTTTGGAATGGCGAAAAGGGGCTCGCAACACCTTTCCTGGGGCCTGATTTTTCAGTCGTTTTCTATGCCAGCTACGGCTATGTTTAGGGATGCTCGGAAACAGCGAACCCAGAGGGTCCAGTTGCATACAGGAGTGCGTAAAGGCTCCCCTGGGGAGTTCTCTTGTACCCAAAGCCTTCCTTTGGGGGCACTTTTGGATGGTCCAAAGGGGCTTGCAACGCGTTTTGTGGGGCCCGGTTTTTCAGTCTTCTCCCATGCCGGTGAGGGCTATATTTAGGTTTGCTCAGGAACAGCGAACCCGGAGGGTCCATTTGCATGTGGGGCTGCGTAAAGGCTCCCCTGGGGAGTTCTCTTGTACCCAAAGCCTTCCTTTGGGGGCACTTTTGGATGGCCGAAAAGGGCTCGGAACGCATTTCCTGGGGCCTGATTTTTCAGTCGTTTTCTATGCCAGCTACGGCTATGTTTAGGGATGCTCGGAAACAGCGAACCCGGAGGGTCCAGTTGCATACAGGAGTGCGTAAAGGCTCCCCTGGAGAGTTCACTTTTACCCAAAGCCTTCCTTTGGTGACACTTTTGGATGGTCCAATGGGGCTTGCAACGCATTTCCTGGGGCCTGGTTTTTCAGTCTTCTCCCATGTCGTCTAGGGATATATTTAGGGTTGCTCGGAAAAATCGAATACGGAGGGTCCAGTTGCATGTGAGGCTGCGTAAAGGCTCCCCTGGGGATTTCACTTGTACCCAAAGCCTTCCTTTGGGGGCACTTTTGGATGGGCGAAAAGGGCTCGGAACGCATTTCCTGGGGCCTGATTTTTCACTTGTCTCCGATGACGGCTAGTGCTACGTTTAGGGATGCTCGGAAACAGCGAACCCGGTGGGTCCAGTTGCATGTGGGGCTGCGTAAAGGCTCCCCTGGGGAGTTCTCTTGTACCCAAAGCCTTCCTTTGGGGGCACTTTTGAATGGGCGAAAAGGGCTCGGAACGCATTTCCTGGGGCCTTACTTTTCAGACGTTTCCGATGCAGCCTAGGGCTATGTTTAGGGATGCTCGGAAACAGTGAACCCGGAGGGTCCAGTTGCATGTGGGGCTGCGTAAAGGCTCCCCTGGGGAGTTCACTTGTACCCAAAGCCTTCCTTTGGGGGCACTTTTGGATGGGCCAAAATAGGCTCGGAACGCATTTCCTGGGGCCTGATTTTTCAGTCGTTTTCTATGCCAGCTACGGTTATGTTTAGGGTTGCTCGGAAACAGTGAACCCGGAGGGTCCAGTTGCATACAGGGCTGCGTAAAGGCTCCCCTGGGGAGTTCTCTTGTACCCAAAGCCTTCCTTTGGGGGCACATTTGGATGGGCGAAAAGGGCTCGGAACGCATTTCCTGGGGCCTGATTTTTCAGTCGTCTCCCATGACGGCTAGGGCTATGTTTAGGGATGCTCGGAAACAGTGAACCCGGAGGGTCCAGTTGCATGTGGGGCTGCGTAAAGGCTCCCCTGGGGAGTTCTCTTGTACCCAATGCTTCCTTTGGGGGAACTTTTGGATGGGCGAAAAGGGCTCGGTACGCATTTCCTGGGGCCTGATTTTTCAGTTGTCTTCGTTGCCGGCTAGGGCTATGTTTAGGGATGCTCGGAAACAGCGAACACGGAGGGTCCAGTTGCATGTGGGGCTGCGTAAAGGCTCCCCTGGGGAGTTCTCTTGTACCCAAAGCCTTCCTTTGGGGGCACTTTTGGATGGGCGAAAAGGGCTCGGTACGCATTTCCTGGGGCCTGATTTTTCAGTCGTTTTCTATGCCAGCTACGGCTATGTTTAGGGATGCTCGGAAACAGCGAACCCGGAGGGTCCAGTTGCATGTGGGGCTGCGTAAAGGCTCCCCTGGGGAGTTCTCTTGTACCCAAAGCCTTCCTTTGGGGCACTTTTGGATGGTCCAAAGGGGCTTGCAACGCGTTTTGTGGGTCCCGGTTTTTCAGTCTTCTCCCATGCCGGTGAGGGCTATATTTAGGTTTGCTCAGGAACAGCGAACCCGGAGGGTCCATTTGAATGTGGGGCTGCGTAAAGGCTCCCCTGGGGAGTTCTCTTGTACCCAAAGCCTTCCTTTGGGGGCACTTTTGGATGGTCCAAAGGGTTCGCAAGGCATTTCCTGGGTCCTGATTTTTCAGTCGTCTTCGATGCCTGCTAGGGCTATGTTTAGGGATGCTCGGAAACAGCGAACCCGGAGGGTCCAGTTGCCTGTGGGGCTGCGTAAAGGCTCCCCTGGGGAGTTCTCTTGTACCCAAAGCCTTCCTTTGGGGGCACTTTTGGATGGGCGAAAAGGGCTCGGAACGCATTTCCTGGGGCCTGATTTTTCAGTCGTCTCCCATGACGGCTAGGGCTACGTTTAGGGATGCTCGGAAATAGCGAACCCGGAGGGTCCAGTTGCATGTGGGGCTGCGTAAAGGCTCCCCTGGGGAGTTCTCTTGTACCCAAAGCCTTCCTTTGGGGGCACTTTTGGATGGGCGAAAAGGGCTCGGAACGCATTTCCTGGGGCCTTACTTTTCAGACGTTTCCGATGCCGGCTAGGTCTATGTTTAGGGATGCTCGGAAACAGCGAACCCGGAGGGTCCAGTTGCATGTGGGGCTGCGTAAAGGCTCCCCTGGGGAGTTCTCTTGTACCCAATGCTTCCTTTGGTGGCACTTTTGGAATGGCGAAAAGGGGCTCGCAACACCTTTCCTGGGGCCTGATTTTTCAGTCGTCATCGATGCCGACTAGGGATATATTTAGGGATGCTCGGAAACAGCGAACCCGGAGGGTTCCAGTTGCATGTGGGGCTGCGTAAAGGCTCCCCTGGAGAGTTCACTTTTACCCAAAGCCTTCCTTTGGAGACACTTTTGGATGGTCCAATGGGGCTTGCAACGCATTTCCTGGGGCCTGGTTTTTCAGTCGTTTCCGATGACGGCTAGGGCTACGTTTAGGGATGCTCGGAAATAGCGAACCCGGAGGGTCCAGTTGCATGTGGGGCTGCGTAAAGGCTCCCCTGGGGAGTTCTCTTGTACCCAAAGCCTTCCTTTGGGGGCACTTTTGGATGGGCGAAAAGGGCTCGGAACGCATTTCCTGGGGCCTTACTTTTCAGACGTTTCCGATGCCGCCTAGGGCTATGTTTAGGGATGCTCGGAAACAGCGAACCCGGAGGGTCCAGTTGCATGTGGGGCTGCGTAAAGGCTCCCCTAGGGAGTTCTCTTGTACCCAAAGCCTTCCTTTGGGGGCACTTTTGGATGGGCGAAAAGGGCTCGGAACGCATTCCCTGGGGCCTTACTTTTCAGAGGTTTCCGATGCCGCCTAGGGCTATGTTTAGGGATGCTCAGAAACAGCGAACCCGGAGGGTCCAGTTGCATGTGGGGCTGCGTAAAGGCTCCCCTGCGGAGTTCACTTGTACCCAAAGCCTTCCTTTGGGGGCACTTTTGGATGGGCGAAAAGGGCTCGGAACGCATTTCCTGGGGCCTGATTTTTCAGTCGTTTCCGATGACGGCTAGGGCTACGTTTAGGGATGCTCGGAAATAGCGAACCCAGAGGGTCCAGTTGCATGTGGGGCTGCGTAAAGTCTCGCCTGGGGAGTTCTCTTGTACCCAAAGCCTTCCTTTGGGGGCACTTTTGGAAGGTCCAAAGGGGCTCGCAATGCATTTCCTGGGGCCTGATTTTTCAGTCGTCTTCGATGCCTTATAGGGCTATATTTAGGGATGCTCGGAAACAGCGAACCCGGGGGGTCCAGTTGCATGTGGGGCTGCGTAAAGGCTCCCCTTGGGAATTCACTAGTACCCAAAGCCTCGCTTTGGGAGCACTTTCAGATGGGCAAAAAGGGCTCGGAACGCATTTCCTGGGGCCTGATTTTTCAGTCGTCTTCGATGACGGCTAGTGCTACGTTTAGGTTTGCTCAGGAACAGCGAACCCGGAGAGTACAGTTGCATGTGGGGCTGCGTAAAGGATCCCCTGGGAATTTCAGATGTACCCAAAGCCTTCCTTTGGGGGCACTTTTGGATGGGCGAAAAGGGCTCGCAATGCATTTCCTGGGGCCTGCTTTTTCAGTCGTCTTCGATGACGGCTAGTGCTACGTTTAGGTTTGCTCAGGAGCAGCGAACCCGGAGGGTCCAGTTGCATGTGGGGCTGCGTAAAGGCTCCCCTGGGGAATTCACTTGTACCCAAAGCCTCGCTTTGGGAGCACTTTTGGGTGGGCGAAAAGGGCTCGGAACGCATTTCCTGCGGCCTGAATTTTCAGTCGTCTTCGATGCCGGCTAGGGCTATGTTTAGGGATGCTCGGAAACAGCGAACCCGGAGGGTCCAGTTGCATGTGGGGCTGCGTAAATGCTCCCCTGGGGAGTTCACTTGTACCCAAAGCCTTCCTTTGGGGGCACTTTTGGATGGGCGAGAAGGGCTCGGAACGCATTTCCTGGGGCCTGATTTTTCAGTCGTCTTCGATGCCTGTTAGGGCTATATTTAGGGATCATTGCAAACAGCGAACCCGGAGGGTTCTGTTGCATACTGGGCTGCGTAAAGGCTCCCCTGGGGAGTTCTCTTGTACCCAAAGCCTTCCTTTGGGGGCACTTTTGGAGGGGTGAAAAGGGCTCGGAACGCATTTCCTTGGGCCTGATTTTTCATTCGTCTCCGATGCCGGCTAGGGTTATGTTTAGGGATGCTTGGAAACAGCGAACCCGGAGGGTCCAGTTCCATATGGGGCTGCGTAAAGGCTCCCCTGGGGAGTTCTCTTGTACCCAAAGCGTTCCTTTGGTGGCACTTTTGGATGGGCGAAAAGGGCTCGGAACGCATTTCCTGGGGCCTGATTTTTCAGTCGACTTCGATGCCTGCTAGGGCTATATTTAGGGATGCTCAGAAACAGCGAACCCGGAGGGTCCAGTTGCATGTGGGGCTGCGTAAAGGCTCCCCTAGGGAGTTCTCTTGTACCCAAAGCCTTCCTTTGGGGGCATTTTTGGATGGGCGAAAAGGGCTCGGAATGCATTTCCTGGGGCCTGATTTTTCAGTCGTCTCTGATGACGGCTAGGGCTACGTTTAGGTTTGCTCAGGAACAGCGAACCCGGAGGTTCCAGTTGCCTGTAGGGCTGCGTAAAGGCTCCTGTGGGAACTTCAGATGTACGCAAAGCCTTCCTTTGGTGGCACTTTTGGATGGTCCAAAGGGGCTCGGAACGCATTTCCTGGGGCCTGATTGTTCAGTCGTCTCAGATGACGGCTAAACGTTTAGGTTTGCTCATGAACAGCGAACCCGGAGGGTCCAGTTGCATGTGGGGCTGCGTAAAGGCTCCCCTGCGGAGTTCTCTTGTACCCAATGCTTCCTTTGGGGGAACTTTTAGATGGGCGAAAAGGGCTCAGAACGCATTTCCTGGGGCCTGATTTTTCAGTCGTCTTCGATACAGGCTAGGGCTATGTTTAGGGATGCTCGGAAACAGCGAACCCAGATGGTCCAGTTGCATGTGGGGCTGCGTAAAGGCTCCCCTGGGGAGTTCTCTTGTACCCAATGCTTCCTTTGGGGGAACTTTTGGATGGGCGAAAAGGGCTCGGAACGCATTTCCTGGGGCCTGATTTCTCATTCGCCTTCGATACAGGCTAGGGCTATGTTTAGGGATGCTGGGAAACAGCGAACCCAGAGGGTCCAGTTGCACGTGGGGCTGCGTATAGGCTCCCCTGGGGAGTAGACTTGTACACAAAGCCTTCCTTTGGGGGCACTTTTGGATGGGCGAAAAGGGCTCGGTACGCATTTCCTGGGGCCTGATTTTTCAGTCGTCTTCGATGATGGCTAGGGCTATGTTTAGGGATGCTCGGAAACAGCGAACCCGAAGGGTCCAGTTGCATACAGGACTGCGTAAAGGCTCCCCTGGGGAGTTCACTTGTACCCAAAGCCTTCCTTTGGGGGCACTTTTGGATGGGCGAAAAGTGCTCGGAACGCATTTCCTGGGGCCTTACTTTTCAGACGTTTCCGATGCCGCCTAGGGCTATGTTTAGGGATGCTCGGAAACAGCGAACCCGGAGGGTCCAGTTGCCTGTGGGGCTGCGTAAAGGCTACCCTGGGGAGTTTTCTTGTACCCAATGCCTTTCTTTGGGGGCACTTTTGGATGGTCCAAAGGGGCTCGCAAGGCATTTCCTGGGTCCTGATTTTTCAGTCATCTTCGATGCCTGCTAGGGCTATGTTTAGGGATGCTTGGAAACAGCGAACCCGGACGGTCCAGTTGCATGTGGGGCTGCGTAAAGGCTCCCCTGGGGAGTTCACTTGTACCCTATGCTTCCTTTGGTGGCACTTTTGGAATGGCGAAAAGGGGCTCGCAACACCTTTCCTGGGGCCTGATTTTTCAGTCGTTTTCTATGCCAGCTACGGCTATGTTTAGGGATGCTCGGAAACAGCGAACCCAGAGGGTCCAGTTGCATACAGGAGTGCGTAAAGGCTCCCCTGGGGAGTTCTCTTGTACCCAAAGCCTTCCTTTGGGGGCACTTTTGGATGGTCCAAAGGGGCTTGCAACGCGTTTTGTGGGGCCCGGTTTTTCAGTCTTCTCCCATGCCGGTGAGGGCTATATTTAGGTTTGCTCAGGAACAGCGAACCCGGAGGGTCCATTTGCATGTGGGGCTGCGTAAAGGCTCCCCTGGGGAGTTCTCTTGTACCCAAAGCCTTCCTTTGGGGGCACTTTTGGATGGCCGAAAAGGGCTCGGAACGCATTTCCTGGGGCCTGATTTTTCAGTCGACTTCGATGCCTGCTAGGGCTATATTTAGGGATGCTCGGAAACAGCGAACCCGGAGGGTCCAGTTGCATGTGGGGCTGCGTAAAGGCTCCCCTGGAGAGTTCACTTTTACCCAAAGCCTTCCTTTGGTGACACTTTTGGATGGTCCAATGGGGCTTGCAACGCATTTCCTGGGGCCTGGTTTTTCAGTCTTCTCCCATGTCGTCTAGGGATATATTTAGGGTTGCTCGGAAAAATCGAATACGGAGGGTCCAGTTGCATGTGAGGCTGCGTAAAGGCTCCCCTGGGGATTTCACTTGTACCCAAAGCCTTCCTTTGGGGGCACTTTTGGATGGGCGAAAAGGGCTCGGAACGCATTTCCTGGGGCCTGATTTTTCACTTGTCTCCGATGACGGCTAGTGCTACGTTTAGGGATGCTCGGAAACAGCGAACCCGGTGGGTCCAGTTGCATGTGGGGCTGCGTAAAGGCTCCCCTGGGGAGTTCTCTTGTACCCAAAGCCTTCCTTTGGGGGCACTTTTGAATGGGCGAAAAGGGCTCGGAACGCATTTCCTGGGGCCTTACTTTTCAGACGTTTCCGATGCAGCCTAGGGCTATGTTTAGGGATGCTCGGAAACAGTGAACCCGGAGGGTCCAGTTGCATGTGGGGCTGCGTAAAGGCTCCCCTGGGGAGTTCACTTGTACCCAAAGCCTTCCTTTGGGGGCACTTTTGGATGGGCCAAAATAGGCTCGGAACGCATTTCCTGGGGCCTGATTTTTCAGTCGTTTTCTATGCCAGCTACGGTTATGTTTAGGGTTGCTCGGAAACAGTGAACCCGGAGGGTCCAGTTGCATACAGGGCTGCGTAAAGGCTCCCCTGGGGAGTTCTCTTGTACCCAAAGCCTTCCTTTGGGGGCACATTTGGATGGGCGAAAAGGGCTCGGAACGCATTTCCTGGGGCCTGATTTTTCAGTCGTCTCCCATGACGGCTAGGGCTATGTTTAGGGATGCTCGGAAACAGTGAACCCGGAGGGTCCAGTTGCATGTGGGGCTGCGTAAAGGCTCCCCTGGGGAGTTCTCTTGTACCCAATGCTTCCTTTGGGGGAACTTTTGGATGGGCGAAAAGGGCTCGGTACGCATTTCCTGGGGCCTGATTTTTCAGTTGTCTTCGTTGCCGGCTAGGGCTATGTTTAGGGATGCTCGGAAACAGCGAACACGGAGGGTCCAGTTGCATGTGGGGCTGCGTAAAGGCTCCCCTGGGGAGTTCTCTTGTACCCAAAGCCTTCCTTTGGGGGCACTTTTGGATGGGCGAAAAGGGCTCGGAACGCATTTCCTGGGGCCTGATTTTTCAGTCGTTTTCTATGCCAGCTACGGCTATGTTTAGGGATGCTCGGAAACAGCGAACCCGGAGGGTCCAGTTGCATGTGGGGCTGCGTAAAGGCTCCCCTGGGGAGTTCTCTTGTACCCAAAGCCTTCCTTTGGGGCACTTTTGGATGGTCCAAAGGGGCTTGCAACGCGTTTTGTGGGTCCCGGTTTTTCAGTCTTCTCCCATGCCGGTGAGGGCTATATTTAGGTTTGCTCAGGAACAGCGAACCCGGAGGGTCCATTTGAATGTGGGGCTGCGTAAAGGCTCCCCTGGGGAGTTCTCTTGTACCCAATGCTTCCTTTGGGGGAACTTTTGGATGGTCCAAAGGGTTCGCAAGGCATTTCCTGGGTCCTGATTTTTCAGTCGTCTTCGATGCCTGCTAGGGCTATGTTTAGGGATGCTCGGAAACAGCGAACCCGGAGGGTCCAGTTGCCTGTGGGGCTGCGTAAAGGCTCCCCTGGGGAGTTCTCTTGTACCCAAAGCCTTCCTTTGGGGGCACTTTTGGATGGGCGAAAAGGGCTCGGAACGCATTTCCTGGGGCCTGATTTTTCAGTCGTCTCCCATGACGGCTAGGGCTACGTTTAGGGATGCTCGGAAATAGCGAACCCGGAGGGTCCAGTTGCATGTGGGGCTGCGTAAAGGCTCCCCTGGGGAGTTCTCTTGTACCCAAAGCCTTCCTTTGGGGGCACTTTTGGATGGGCGAAAAGGGCTCGGAACGCATTTCCTGGGGCCTTACTTTTCAGACGTTTCCGATGCCGGCTAGGTCTATGTTTAGGGATGCTCGGAAACAGCGAACCCGGAGGGTCCAGTTGCATGTGGGGCTGCGTAAAGGCTCCCCTGGGGAGTTCTCTTGTACCCAATGCTTCCTTTGGTGGCACTTTTGGAATGGCGAAAAGGGGCTCGCAACACCTTTCCTGGGGCCTGATTTTTCAGTCGTCATCGATGCCGACTAGGGATATATTTAGGGATGCTCGGAAACAGCGAACCCGGAGGGTTCCAGTTGCATGTGGGGCTGCGTAAAGGCTCCCCTGGAGAGTTCACTTTTACCCAAAGCCTTCCTTTGGAGACACTTTTGGATGGTCCAATGGGGCTTGCAACGCATTTCCTGGGGCCTGGTTTTTCAGTCGTTTCCGATGACGGCTAGGGCTACGTTTAGGGATGCTCGGAAATAGCGAACCCGGAGGGTCCAGTTGCATGTGGGGCTGCGTAAAGGCTCCCCTGGGGAGTTCTCTTGTACCCAAAGCCTTCCTTTGGGGGCACTTTTGGATGGGCGAAAAGGGCTCGGAACGCATTTCCTGGGGCCTTACTTTTCAGACGTTTCCGATGCCGCCTAGGGCTATGTTTAGGGATGCTCGGAAACAGCGAACCCGGAGGGTCCAGTTGCATGTGGGGCTGCGTAAAGGCTCCCCTAGGGAGTTCTCTTGTACCCAAAGCCTTCCTTTGGGGGCACTTTTGGATGGGCGAAAAGGGCTCGGAACGCATTCCCTGGGGCCTTACTTTTCAGACGTTTCCGATGCCGCCTAGGGCTATGTTTAGGGATGCTCAGAAACAGCGAACCCGGAGGGTCCAGTTGCATGTGGGGCTGCGTAAAGGCTCCCCTGCGGAGTTCACTTGTACCCAAAGCCTTCCTTTGGGGGCACTTTTGGATGGGCGAAAAGGGCTCGGAACGCATTTCCTGGGGCCTGATTTTTCAGTCGTTTCCGATGACGGCTAGGGCTACGTTTAGGGATGCTCGGAAATAGCGAACCCAGAGGGTCCAGTTGCATGTGGGGCTGCGTAAAGTCTCGCCTGGGGAGTTCTCTTGTACCCAAAGCCTTCCTTTGGGGGCACTTTTGGAAGGTCCAAAGGGGCTCGCAATGCATTTCCTGGGGCCTGATTTTTCAGTCGTCTTCGATGCCTTATAGGGCTATATTTAGGGATGCTCGGAAACAGCGAACCCGGGGGGTCCAGTTGCATGTGGGGCTGCGTAAAGGCTCCCCTTGGGAATTCACTAGTACCCAAAGCCTCGCTTTGGGAGCACTTTCAGATGGGCAAAAAGGGCTCGGAACGCATTTCCTGGGGCCTGATTTTTCAGTCGTCTTCGATGACGGCTAGTGCTACGTTTAGGTTTGCTCAGGAACAGCGAACCCGGAGAGTACAGTTGCATGTGGGGCTGCGTAAAGGATCCCCTGGGAATTTCAGATGTACCCAAAGCCTTCCTTTGGGGGCACTTTTGGATGGGCGAAAAGGGCTCGCAATGCATTTCCTGGGGCCTGCTTTTTCAGTCGTCTTCGATGACGGCTAGTGCTACGTTTAGGTTTGCTCAGGAGCAGCGAACCCGGAGGGTCCAGTTGCATGTGGGGCTGCGTAAAGGCTCCCCTGGGGAATTCACTTGTACCCAAAGCCTCGCTTTGGGAGCACTTTTGGATGGGCGAAAAGGGCTCGGAACGCATTTCCTGCGGCCTGAATTTTCAGTCGTCTTCGATGCCGGCTAGGGCTATGTTTAGGGATGCTCGGAAACAGCGAACCCGGAGGGTCCAGTTGCATGTGGGGCTGCGTAAATGCTCCCCTGGGGAGTTCACTTGTACCCAAAGCCTTCCTTTGGGGGCACTTTTGGATGGGCGAGAAGGGCTCGGAACGCATTTCCTGGGGCCTGATTTTTCAGTCGTCTTCGATGCCTGTTAGGGCTATATTTAGGGATCATTGCAAACAGCGAACCCGGAGGGTTCTGTTGCATACTGGGCTGCGTAAAGGCTCCCCTGGGGAGTTCTCTTGTACCCAAAGCCTTCCTTTGGGGGCACTTTTGGAGGGGTGAAAAGGGCTCGGAACGCATTTCCTTGGGCCTGATTTTTCATTCGTCTCCGATGCCGGCTAGGGTTATGTTTAGGGATGCTTGGAAACAGCGAACCCGGAGGGTCCAGTTCCATATGGGGCTGCGTAAAGGCTCCCCTGGGGAGTTCACTTGTATCCAAAGCCTTCCTTTGGGGGCACTTTTGGATGGGCGAAAAGGACTCGGAACGCATTTCCTGGGGCCTGATTTTTCAGTCGTTTCCGATGACGGCTAGGGCTACGTTTAGGGATGCTCGGAAATAGCGAACCCAGAGGGTCCAGTTGCATGTGGGGCTGCGTAAAGTCTCGCCTGGGGAGTTCTCTTGTACCCAAAGCCTTCCTTTGGGGGCACTTTTGGAAGGTCCAAAGGGGCTCGCAACGCATTTCCTGGGGCCTGATTTTTCAGTCGTCTTCGATGACGGCTAGTGCTACGTTTAGGTTTGCTCAGGAACAGCGAACCCGGAGAGTCCAGTTGCATGTGGGGCTGCGTAAAGGATCCCCTGGGAATTTCAGATGTACCCAAAGCCTTCCTTTGGGGGCACTTTTGGATAGGCGAAAAGGGCTCGCAATGCATTTCCTGGGGCCTGATTTTTCACACGTCTCCAATGATGGCTAGGGCTACGTTTAGGTTTGCTCAGGAACAGGGAACCCGGAGAGTCCAGTTGCATGTGGGGCTGCGTAAAGGATCCCCTGGGAACTTCAGATGTACCCAAAGGCTTCCTTTGGGGGCACTTTTGGATGGGCGAAAAGGGCTCGCAATGCATTTCCTGGGGCCTGCTTTTTCAGTCGTCTTCGATGACGGCTAGTGCTACGTTTAGGTTTGCTCAGGAACAGCGAACCCGGAGGGTCCAGTTGCATGTGGGGCTGCGTAAAGGCTCCCCTGGGGAATTCACTTGTACCCAAAGCCTCGCTTTGGGAGCATTTTTGGATGGGCGAAAAGGGCTCGGAACGCATTTCCTGGGGCCTGATTTTTTAGTCTTTTCCGATGATGACTAGGGGTACGTTTAGGGATGCTCGGAAATAGCGAACCCGGAGGGTCCAGTTGCATGTGGGGCTGCGTAAAGGATCCCCTGGGAATTTCAGATGTACCCAAAGCCTTCCTTTGGGGGCACTTTTGGATGGGCGAAAAGGGCCTGCAACTCATTTCCTGGGGCCTGATTTTTCAGTCGTCTTCGATGACGGCTAGGGCTACGTTTAGGTTTGCTCAGGAACAGCAAACCCGGAGGATCCAGTTGCATGTGGGTCTGTGTAAAGGCTCCCCTGGGGAATTCACTTGTACCCAAAGCCTCGCTTTGGGAGCACTTTTGGATGGGCGAAAAGGGCTCGGAACGCATTTCCTGCGGCCTGATTTTTCAGTCGTCTTCGATGCCGGCTAGGGCTATCTTTAGGGATGCTCGGAAACAGCGAACCCGGAGGGTCCAGTTGCATGTGGGGCTGCGTAAAGGCTCCCCTGGGGAGTTCTCTTGTACCCAAAGCCTTCCTTTGGGGGCACTTTTGGATGGGCGAAAAGGGCTCGGAACGCATTTCCTGGGGCCTGATTTTTCAGTCGTCTCCGATGACGGCTAGGGATATATTTAGGTTTGCTCAGGAACAGCGAACCCGGAGTGTCCAGTTGCATGTGGGGCTGCGTAAAGGCTCCCCTGGGGAGTTCTCTTGTACCCAAAGCCTTCCTTTTGGGGGGCACTTTTGGATGGGAGAAAAGGGCTCGGAACGCATTTCCTGGGGCCTGATTTTTCATTCGTTTCCGATGCCTGCTAGGGCTATGTGTAGGGATGCTCGGAAACAGCGAACCCGGAGGGTCCAGTTGCATGTGGGGTTGCGTAAAGGCTCCCCTCGGGAGTTCACTTGTACCCAAAGCCTTCCTTTGGTGACACTTTTGGATGGTCCAATGGGGCTTGCAATGCATTTCCTGGGGCCTGGTTTATCAGTCTTCATCCATGCCGTCTAGGGATATATTTAGGGTTGCTCGGAAAAATCGAACCCGGAGGGTCCAGTTGCATGTGGGGCTGCGTAAAGGCTCCCCTGGGGATTTCACTTGTACTCAAAGCCTTCCTTTGGGGGCACTTTTGGATGGGCGAAAAGGGCTCGGAACGCATTTCCTGGGGCCTGATTTTACAGTTGTCTTCGATGCCGGCTAGGGCTATGTTTAGGGTTGCTCGGAAAAAATCGAACCCGGAGGGTCCAGTTGCATGTGGGGCTGCGTAAAGGCTCCCCTGGGGAGTTCTCTTGTACCCAAAGCCTTCCTTTGGGCGCACTTTTGGATGGGCGAAAAGAGCTCGGAACGCATTTCCTGGGGCCTGATTTTTCAGTCGTCATCGATGCCTGGTAGGGCTATATTTAGGGATGCTTGGAAACAGCGAACCCGGAGGGTCCAGTTGCATGTAGGGCTGCGTAAAGGCACCCCTGGGGAGTTCTCTTGTACCCAAAGCCTTCCTTTGGGGGCACTTTTGGAGGCGTGAAAAGGGTTTGGAACGCATTTCCTGGGGCCTGATTTTTCAGTCTTTTCCGATGACGGCTAGGGTTACGTTTAGGTTTGCTCAGGAACAGCGAACCCGGAGGGTCCAGTTGCATGTGGGGCTGCGTAAAGGCTCCCCTGGGGAGTTCAATTGTACCCAAAGCCTTCCTTTGGGGGCACTTTTGGATGGGTGAAAAGGGCTCGGAACGCATTTCCTGAGGCGTGATTTTTCATTCGTCTCCGATGCCGGCTAGGGCTATGTTTAGGGATGCTCGGAAACAGCGAACCCAGAGGGTCCAGTTGCATGTGGGGTTGCGTAAAGGCTCCCCTGGGGAGTTCACTTGTACCCAAAGCCTTCCTTTGGTGACACTTTTGGATGGTCCAATGGGGCTTGCAACGCATTTCCTGGGGCCTGGTTTTTCAGTCTTCACCCATGCCGTCTAGGGATATATTTAGGTTTGCTCGGAAAAATCGAACCCGGAGGGTCCAGTTGCATGTGGGGCTGCGTATAGGCTCCCCTGGGGAGTTCACTTGTACCCAAAGCCTTCCTTTGGGGGCACTTTTAAATGGGCGAAAAGGGCTCGGAACGCATTTCCTGGGGCCTGATTTTTCAGTCGTCTTCGATACCGGCTAGAGCTATGTTTAGGGATGCTCAAAAACAGCGAACCCGGAGGTTCCAGTTGCACGTGGGGCTGTGTAAAGGCTCCCCTGGGGAGTTCACTTGTATCTAAAGCCTTCCTTTGGGGGCACTTTTGGATGGGCGAAAAGGGCTCGGAACGCATTTCCTGGGGCCTGATTTTTCAGTCGTCTCCGATGACGGCTAGGGCTACGTTTAGGGATGCTCCTAAATAGCGAACCCGGAGGGTCCAGTTGCATGTGGGGCTGCGTAAAGGCTCCCCTGGGGAGTTCTCTTGTACCCAAAGCCTTCATTTGGGGGCACTTTTGGATGGGCGAAAAGGGCTCGGAACGCATTTCCTGGGGTCTGATTTTTCAGTTGTCTTCGATGCCGGCTAGGGCTATGTTTAGGGATGCTCGGAAACAGCGAACCCGGAGGGTCCAGTTGCATGTGGGGCTGCGTAAAGGCTCCCCTGGGGAGTTCAGATGTACCCAAAGCCTTCCTTTGGGGGCACTTTTGGATGGGCGAAAAGGGCTCGGAACGCATTTCCTGGGGCCTGATTTTTCAGTCGTCTCCGATGCCGACTAGGGTGATATTTAGGGTTGCTCGGAAAAATCGAACCCGGAGGATCCAGTTGCATGTAGGGCTGCGTAAAGGCTCCCCTGGGGAGTTCTCTTGTACCAAAAGCCTTCCTTTGGGGCACTTTTGGATGGTCCAAAGGGGCTTGCAACGCGTTTTGTGGGTCCCGGTTTTTCAGTCTTCTCCCATGCCGGTGAGGGCTATATTTAGGTTTGCTCAGGAACAGCGAACCCGGAGGGTCCATTTGAATGTGGGGCTGCGTAAAGGCTCCCCTGGGGAGTTCTCTTGTACCCAAAGCCTTCCTTTGGGGGCACTTTTGGATGGTCCAAAGGGTTCGCAAGGCATTTCCTGGGTCCTGATTTTTCAGTCGTCTTCGATGCCTGCTAGGGCTATGTTTAGGGATGCTCGGAAACAGCGAACCCGGAGGGTCCAGTTGCCTGTGGGGCTGCGTAAAGGCTCCCCTGGGGAGTTCTCTTGTACCCAAAGCCTTCCTTTGGGGGCACTTTTGGATGGGCGAAAAGGGCTCGGAACGCATTTCCTGGGGCCTGATTTTTCAGTCGTCTCCCATGACGGCTAGGGCTACGTTTAGGGATGCTCGGAAATAGCGAACCCGGAGGGTCCAGTTGCATGTGGGGCTGCGTAAAGGCTCCCCTGGGGAGTTCTCTTGTACCCAAAGCCTTCCTTTGGGGGCACTTTTGGATGGGCGAAAAGGGCTCGGAACGCATTTCCTGGGGCCTTACTTTTCAGACGTTTCCGATGCCGGCTAGGTCTATGTTTAGGGATGCTCGGAAACAGCGAACCCGGAGGGTCCAGTTGCATGTGGGGCTGCGTAAAGGCTCCCCTGGGGAGTTCTCTTGTACCCAATGCTTCCTTTGGTGGCACTTTTGGAATGGCGAAAAGGGGCTCGCAACACCTTTCCTGGGGCCTGATTTTTCAGTCGTCATCGATGCCGACTAGGGATATATTTAGGGATGCTCGGAAACAGCGAACCCGGAGGGTTCCAGTTGCATGTGGGGCTGCGTAAAGGCTCCCCTGGAGAGTTCACTTTTACCCAAAGCCTTCCTTTGGAGACACTTTTGGATGGTCCAATGGGGCTTGCAACGCATTTCCTGGGGCCTGGTTTTTCAGTCGTTTCCGATGACGGCTAGGGCTACGTTTAGGGATGCTCGGAAATAGCGAACCCGGAGGGTCCAGTTGCATGTGGGGCTGCGTAAAGGCTCCCCTGGGGAGTTCTCTTGTACCCAAAGCCTTCCTTTGGGGGCACTTTTGGATGGGCGAAAAGGGCTCGGAACGCATTTCCTGGGGCCTTACTTTTCAGACGTTTCCGATGCCGCCTAGGGCTATGTTTAGGGATGCTCGGAAACAGCGAACCCGGAGGGTCCAGTTGCATGTGGGGCTGCGTAAAGGCTCCCCTAGGGAGTTCTCTTGTACCCAAAGCCTTCCTTTGGGGGCACTTTTGGATGGGCGAAAAGGGCTCGGAACGCATTCCCTGGGGCCTTACTTTTCAGACGTTTCCGATGCCGCCTAGGGCTATGTTTAGGGATGCTCAGAAACAGCGAACCCGGAGGGTCCAGTTGCATGTGGGGCTGCGTAAAGGCTCCCCTGCGGAGTTCACTTGTACCCAAAGCCTTCCTTTGGGGGCACTTTTGGATGGGCGAAAAGGGCTCGGAACGCATTTCCTGGGGCCTGATTTTTCAGTCGTTTCCGATGACGGCTAGGGCTACGTTTAGGGATGCTCGGAAATAGCGAACCCAGAGGGTCCAGTTGCATGTGGGGCTGCGTAAAGTCTCGCCTGGGGAGTTCTCTTGTACCCAAAGCCTTCCTTTGGGGGCACTTTTGGAAGGTCCAAAGGGGCTCGCAATGCATTTCCTGGGGCCTGATTTTTCAGTCGTCTTCGATGCCTTATAGGGCTATATTTAGGGATGCTCGGAAACAGCGAACCCGGGGGGTCCAGTTGCATGTGGGGCTGCGTAAAGGCTCCCCTTGGGAATTCACTAGTACCCAAAGCCTCGCTTTGGGAGCACTTTCAGATGGGCAAAAAGGGCTCGGAACGCATTTCCTGGGGCCTGATTTTTCAGTCGTCTTCGATGACGGCTAGTGCTACGTTTAGGTTTGCTCAGGAACAGCGAACCCGGAGAGTACAGTTGCATGTGGGGCTGCGTAAAGGATCCCCTGGGAATTTCAGATGTACCCAAAGCCTTCCTTTGGGGGCACTTTTGGATGGGCGAAAAGGGCTCGCAATGCATTTCCTGGGGCCTGCTTTTTCAGTCGTCTTCGATGACGGCTAGTGCTACGTTTAGGTTTGCTCAGGAGCAGCGAACCCGGAGGGTCCAGTTGCATGTGGGGCTGCGTAAAGGCTCCCCTGGGGAATTCACTTGTACCCAAAGCCTCGCTTTGGGAGCACTTTTGGATGGGCGAAAAGGGCTCGGAACGCATTTCCTGCGGCCTGAATTTTCAGTCGTCTTCGATGCCGGCTAGGGCTATGTTTAGGGATGCTCGGAAACAGCGAACCCGGAGGGTCCAGTTGCATGTGGGGCTGCGTAAATGCTCCCCTGGGGAGTTCACTTGTACCCAAAGCCTTCCTTTGGGGGCACTTTTGGATGGGCGAGAAGGGCTCGGAACGCATTTCCTGGGGCCTGATTTTTCAGTCGTCTTCGATGCCTGTTAGGGCTATATTAGGGATCATTGCAAACAGCGAACCCGGAGGGTTCTGTTGCATACTGGGCTGCGTAAAGGCTCCCCTGGGGAGTTCTCTTGTACCCAAAGCCTTCCTTTGGGGGCACTTTTGGAGGGGTGAAAAGGGCTCGGAACGCATTTCCTTGGGCCTGATTTTTCATTCGTCTCCGATGCCGGCTAGGGTTATGTTTAGGGATGCTTGGAAACAGCGAACCCGGAGGGTCCAGTTCCATATGGGGCTGCGTAAAGGCTCCCCTGGGGAGTTCACTTGTATCCAAAGCCTTCCTTTGGGGGCACTTTTGGATGGGCGAAAAGGACTCGGAACGCATTTCCTGGGGCCTGATTTTTCAGTCGTTTCCGATGACGGCTAGGGCTACGTTTAGGGATGCTCGGAAATAGCGACCCAGAGGGTCCAGTTGCATGTGGGGCTGCGTAAAGTCTCGCCTGGGGAGTTCTCTTGTACCCAAAGCCTTCCTTTGGGGGCACTTTTGGAAGGTCCAAAGGGGCTCGCAACGCATTTCCTGGGGCCTGATTTTTCAGTCGTCTTCGATGACGGCTAGTGCTACGTTTAGGTTTGCTCAGGAACAGCGAACCCGGAGAGTCCAGTTGCATGTGGGGCTGCGTAAAGGATCCCCTGGGAATTTCAGATGTACCCAAAGCCTTCCTTTGGGGACACTTTTGGATAGGCGAAAAGGGCTCGCAATGCATTTCCTGGGGCCTGATTTTTCACACGTCTCCAATGATGGCTAGGGCTACGTTTAGGTTTGCTCAGGAACAGGGAACCCGGAGAGTCCAGTTGCATGTGGGGCTGCGTAAAGGATCCCCTGGGAACTTCAGATGTACCCAAAGGCTTCCTTTGGGGGCACTTTTGGATGGGCGAAAAGGGCTCGCAATGCATTTCCTGGGGCCTGCTTTTTCAGTCGTCTTCGATGACGGCTAGTGCTACGTTTAGGTTTGCTCAGGAACAGCGAACCCGGAGGGTCCAGTTGCATGTGGGGCTGCGTAAAGGCTCCCCTGGGGAATTCACTTGTACCCAAAGCCTCGCTTTGGGAGCATTTTTGGATGGGCGAAAAGGGCTCGGAACGCATTTCCTGGGGCCTGATTTTTTAGTCTTTTCCGATGATGACTAGGGGTACGTTTAGGGATGCTCGGAAATAGCGAACCCGGAGGGTCCAGTTGCATGTGGGGCTGCGTAAAGGATCCCCTGGGAATTTCAGATGTACCCAAAGCCTTCCTTTGGGGGCACTTTTGGATGGGCGAAAAGGGCCTGCAACTCATTTCCTGGGGCCTGATTTTTCAGTCGTCTTCGATGACGGCTAGGGCTACGTTTAGGTTTGCTCAGGAACAGCAAACCCGGAGGATCCAGTTGCATGTGGGTCTGTGTAAAGGCTCCCCTGGGGAATTCACTTGTACCCAAAGCCTCGCTTTGGGAGCACTTTTGGATGGGCGAAAAGGGCTCGGAACGCATTTCCTGCGGCCTGATTTTTCAGTCGTCTTCGATGCCGGCTAGGGCTATCTTTAGGGATGCTCGGAAACAGCGAACCCGGAGGGTCCAGTTGCATGTGGGGCTGCGTAAAGGCTCCCCTGGGGAGTTCTCTTGTACCCAAAGCCTTCCTTTGGGGGCACTTTTGGATGGGCGAAAAGGGCTCGGAACGCATTTCCTGGGGCCTGATTTTTCAGTCGTCTCCGATGACGGCTAGGGATATATTTAGGTTTGCTCAGGAACAGCGAACCCGGAGTGTCCAGTTGCATGTGGGGCTGCGTAAAGGCTCCCCTGGGGAGTTCTCTTGTACCCAAAGCCTTCCTTTTGGGGGGCACTTTTGGATGGGAGAAAAGGGCTCGGAACGCATTTCCTGGGGCCTGATTTTTCATTCGTTTCCGATGCCTGCTAGGGCTATGTGTAGGGATGCTCGGAAACAGCGAACCCGGAGGGTCCAGTTGCATGTGGGGTTGCGTAAAGGCTCCCCTCGGGAGTTCACTTGTACCCAAAGCCTTCCTTTGGTGACACTTTTGGATGGTCCAATGGGGCTTGCAATGCATTTCCTGGGGCCTGGTTTATCAGTCTTCATCCATGCCGTCTAGGGATATATTTAGGGTTGCTCGGAAAAATCGAACCCGGAGGGTCCAGTTGCATGTGGGGCTGCGTAAAGGCTCCCCTGGGGATTTCACTTGTACTCAAAGCCTTCCTTTGGGGGCACTTTTGGATGGGCGAAAAGGGCTCGGAACGCATTTCCTGGGGCCTGATTTTACAGTTGTCTTCGATGCCGGCTAGGGCTATGTTTAGGGTTGCTCGGAAAAAATCGAACCCGGTGGGTCCAGTTGCATGTGGGGCTGCGTAAAGGCTCCCCTGGGGAGTTCTCTTGTACCCAAAGCCTTCCTTTGGGGGCACTTTTGGATGGGCGAAAAGGGCTCGCAATGCATTTCCTGGGGCCTGATTTTTCACACGTCTCCAATGATGGCTAGGGCTACGTTTAGGTTTGCTCAGGAACAGGGAACCCGGAGAGTCCAGTTCCATGTGGGGCTGCGTAAAGGATCCCCTGGGAACTTCAGATGTACCCAAAGGCTTCCTTTGGGGGCACTTTTGGATGGGCGAAAAGGGCTCGCAATGCATTTCCTGGGGCCTGCTTTTTCAGTCGTCTTCGATGACGGCTAGTGCTACGTTTAGGTTTGCTCAGGAACAGCGAACCCGGAGGGTCCAGTTGCATGTGGGGCTGCGTAAAGGCTCCCCTGGGGAATTCACTTGTACCCAAAGCCTCGCTTTGGGAGCATTTTTGGATGGGCGAAAAGGGCTCGGAACGCATTTCCTGGGGCCTGATTTTTTAGTCTTTTCCGATGATGACTAGGGGTACGTTTAGGGATGCTCGGAAATAGCGAACCCGGAGGGTCCAGTTGCATGTGGGGCTGCGTAAAGGATCCCCTGGGAATTTCAGATGTACCCAAAGCCTTCCTTTGGGGGCACTTTTGGATGGGCGAAAAGGGCCTGCAACTCATTTCCTGGGGCCTGATTTTTCAGTCGTCTTCGATGACGGCTAGTGCTACGTTTAGGTTTGCTCAGGAACAGCAAACCCGGAGGATCCAGTTGCATGTGGGTCTGTGTAAAGGCTCCCCTGGGGAATTCACTTGTACCCAAAGCCTCGCTTTGGGAGCACTTTTGGATGGGCGAAAAGGGCTCGGAACGCATTTCCTGCGGCCTGATTTTTCAGTCGTCTTCGATGCCGGCTAGGGCTATCTTTAGGGATGCTCGGAAACAGCGAACCCGGAGGGTCCAGTTGCGTGTGGGGCTGCGTAAAGGCTCCCCTGGGGAGTTCTCTTGTACCCAAAGCCTTCCTTTGGGGGCACTTTTGGATGGGCGAAAAGGGCTCGGAACGCATTTCCTGGGGCCTGATTTTTCAGTCGTCTCCGATGACGGCTAGGGATATATTTAGGTTTGCTCAGGAACAGCGAACCCGGAGTGTCCAGTTGCATGTGGGGCTGCGTAAAGGCTCCCCTGGGGAGTTCTCTTGTACCCAAAGCCTTCCTTTTGGGGGGCACTTTTGGATGGGAGAAAAGGGCTCGGAACGCATTTCCTGGGGCCTGATTTTTCATTCGTTTCCGATGCCTGCTAGGGCTATGTGTAGGGATGCTCGGAAACAGCGAACCCGGAGGGTCCAGTTGCATGTGGGGCTGCGTAAAGGCTCCCCTGGGGATTTCACTTGTACTCAAAGCCTTCCTTTGGGGGCACTTTTGGATGGGCGAAAAGGGCTCGGAACGCATTTCCTGGGGCCTGATTTTACAGTTGTCTTCGATGCCGGCTAGGGCTATGTTTAGGGTTGCTCGGAAAAAATCGAACCCGGAGGGTCCAGTTGCATGTGGGGCTGCGTAAAGGCTCCCCTGGGGAGTTCTCTTGTACCCAAAGCCTTCCTTTGGGCGCACTTTTGGATGGGCGAAAAGAGCTCGGAACGCATTTCCTGGGGCCTGATTTTTCAGTCGTCATCGATGCCTGGTAGGGCTATATTTAGGGATGCTTGGAAACAGCGAACCCGGAGGGTCCAGTTGCATGTGGGGCTGCGTAAAGGCTCCCCTGGGGAGTTCTCTTGTACCCAAAGCCTTCCTTTGGGGGCACTTTTGGAGGCGTGAAAAGGGTTTGGAACGCATTTCCTGGGGCCTGATTTTTCAGTCTTTTCCGATGACGGCTAGGGTTACGTTTAGGTTTGCTCAGGAACAGCGAACCCGGAGGGTCCAGTTGCATGTGGGGCTGCGTAAAGGCTCCCCTGGGGAGTTCAATTGTACCCAAAGCCTTCCTTTGGGGGCACTTTTGGATGGGTGAAAAGGGCTCGGAACGCATTTCCTGAGGCGTGATTTTTCATTCGTCTCCGATGCCGGCTAGGGCTATGTTTAGGGATGCTCGGAAACAGCGAACCCAGAGGGTCCAGTTGCATGTGGGGTTGCGTAAAGGCTCCCCTGGGGAGTTCACTTGTACCCAAAGCCTTCCTTTGGTGACACTTTTGGATGGTCCAATGGGGCTTGCAACGCATTTCCTGGGGCCTGGTTTTTCAGTCTTCACCCATGCCGTCTAGGGATATATTTAGGTTTGCTCGGAAAAATCGAACCCGGAGGGTCCAGTTGCGTGTGGGGCTGCGTATAGGCTCCCCTGGGGAGTTCACTTGTACCCAAAGCCTTCCTTTGGGGGCACTTTTGGATGGGCGAAAAGGGCTCGGAACGCATTTCCTGGGGCCTGATTTTTCAGTCGTCTTCGATACCGGCTAGAGCTATGTTTAGGGATGCTCAAAAACAGCGAACCCGGAGGTTCCAGTTGCACGTGGGGCTGTGTAAAGGCTCCCCTGGGGAGTTCACTTGTATCTAAAGCCTTCCTTTGGGGGCACTTTTGGATGGGCGAAAAGGGCTCGGAACGCATTTCCTGGGGCCTGATTTTTCAGTCGTCTCCGATGACGGCTAGGGCTACGTTTAGGGATGCTCCTAAATAGCGAACCCGGAGGGTCCAGTTGCATGTGGGGCTGCGTAAAGGCTCCCCTGGGGAGTTCTCTTGTACCCAAAGCCTTCATTTGGGGGCACTTTTGGATGGGCGAAAAGGGCTCGGAACGCATTTCCTGGGGTCTGATTTTTCAGTTGTCTTCGATGCCGGCTAGGGCTATGTTTAGGGATGCTCGGAAACAGCGAACCCGGAGGGTCCAGTTGCATGTGGGGCTGCGTAAAGGCTCCCCTGGGGAGTTCAGATGTACCCAAAGCCTTCCTTTGGGGGCACTTTTGGATGGGCGAAAAGGGCTCGGAACGCATTTCCTGGGGCCTGATTTTTCAGTCGTCTCCGATGCCGACTAGGGTGATATTTAGGGTTGCTCGGAAAAATCGAACCCGGAGGATCCAGTTGCATGTAGGGCTGCGTAAAGGCTCCCCTGGGGAGTTCTCTTGTACCAAAAGCCTTCCTTTGGGGGCACTTTTGGAAGGGCGAAAAGGGCCTGCAACTCATTTCCTGGGGCCTGATTTTTCAGTCGTCTTCGATGACGGCTAGTGCTACGTTTAGGTTTGCTCAGGAACAGCGAACCCGGAGGGTCCAGTTGCATGTGGGGCTGCGTAAAGGCTCCCCTGGGGAATTCACTTGTACCCAAAGCCTCGCTTTGGGAGCACCTTTGGATGTGCGAAAAGGGCTCGGAACGCATTTCCTGCGGCCTGATTTTTCAGTCGTCTTCGATGCCGTCTAGGGCTATCTTTAGGGATGCTCGGAAACAGCGAACCCGGAGGGTCCAGTTGCATGTGGGGCTGCGTAAAGGCTCCCCTGGGGAGTTCTCTTGTACCTAAAGCCTTCCTTTGGGGGCACTTTTGGATGGGCGAAAAGGGCTCGCAAGGCATTTCCTGGGGCATGATTTTTCAGTCGTCTCCGATGACGGCTAGGGCTGTGTTTAGTGATGCTCGGAAACAGCGAACCCGGAGGGTCCAGTTGCATGTGGGGCTGCGTAAAGGCTCCCCTGGGGAGTTCTCTTGTACCCAAAGCCTTCCTTTGGGGGCACTTTTGGATGATCAAAAGGGGCTTGCAACGCGTTTTCTGGGGCCCCGTTTTTCAGTCTTTTGCCATGCTGGCTAGGGATATATTTAGGTTTGCTCAGGAACAGCGAACCCGGAGGGTCCATTTGCATGTGGGGCTGCGTAAAGGCTCCCCTGGGGAGTTCTCTTTTACCCAAAGCCTTCCTTTGGGGGCACTTTTGGAAGGGCGAAAAGGGATCGGAACGCATTTCCTGGGGCCTGATTTTTCAGTCGTCTTCGATGACGGCTAGGGTTATATCTAGGGATGCTCGGAAACAGCGACCCCTGAGAGTCCAGTTGCATGTGGGGCTGCGTAAAGGCTCCCCTGGGGAGTTCACTTGTACCCAAAGCCTTCCTTTGGGGGCACTTTTGGATGGGCGAAAAGGGCTCGGAACGCATTTCCTAGGGCCTGATTTTTCAGTCGTCATCGATGCCGGCTAGGGCTATGTTTAGTGATGCTTGGAAACAGCGAACCCGGAGGGTCCAGTTACATACAGGGCTGCGTAAAGGCTCCCCTGGGGAGTTCTCTTGTACCCAAAGCCTCGCTTTGGGAGCATTTTTGGATGGGCGAAAAGGGCTCGGAACGCATTTCCTGGGGCCTGATTTTTTACTCTTTTCCGATGACGACTAGGGGTACGTTTAGGGATGCTCGGAAATAGCGAACCCGGAGGGTCCAGTTGCATGTGGGGCTGCGTAAAGGATCCCCTGGGAATTTCAGATGTACCCAAAGCCTTCCTTTGGGGGCACTTTTGGATGGGCGAAAAGGGCCTGCAACTCATTTCCTGGGGTCTGATTTTTCAGTCGTCTTCGATGACGGCTAGTGCTACGTTTAGGTTTGCTCAGGAACAGCGAACCCAGAGGGTCCAGTTGCATGTGGGTCTGTGTAAAGGCTCCCCTGGGGAATTCACTTGTACCCAAAGCCTCGCTTTGGGAGCACTTTTGGATGGGCGAAAAGGGCTCGGAACGCATTTCCTGCGGCCTGATTTTTCAGTCGTCTTCGATGCCGGCTAGGGCTATCTTTAGGGATGCTCGGAAACAGCGAACCCAGAGGGTCCAGTTGCATGTGGGGTTGCGTAAAGGCTCCCCTGGGGAGTTCACTTGTACCCAAAGCCTTCCTTTGGTGACACTTTTGGATGGTCCAATGGGGCTTGCAACGCGTTTTCTGGGGCCCGGTTTTTCAGTCTTTTGCCATGCCGGCTAGGGATATATTTAGGTTTGCTCAGGAACAGCGAACCCGGAGTGTCCAGTTGCATGTAAGG
The DNA here is from genome assembly GCF_963932015.1 of Anas acuta. Taxonomy (NCBI): domain Eukaryota; kingdom Metazoa; phylum Chordata; class Aves; order Anseriformes; family Anatidae; genus Anas; species Anas acuta. The sequence goes on along the minus strand of NW_027076281.1, from coordinate 174,964 downwards.
CTGCGTAAAGGCTCCCCTGGGGAGTTCTCTTGTACCCAAAGCCTTCCTTTTGGGGGGCACTTTTGGATGGGAGAAAAGGGCTCGGAACGCATTTCCTGGGGCCTGATTTTTCATTCGTTTCCGTTGCCTGCTAGGGCTATGTGTAGGGATGCTCGGAAACAGCGAACCCGGAGGGTCCAGTTGCATGTGGGGTTGCGTAAAGGCTCCCCTCGGGAGTTCACTTGTACCCAAAGCCTTCCTTTGGTGACACTTTTGGATGGTCCAATGGGGCTTGCAATGCATTTCCTGGGGCCTGGTTTATCAGTCTTCACCCATGCCGTCTAGGGATATATTTAGGGTTGCTCGGAAAAATCGAACCCGGAGGGTCCAGTTGCATGTGGGGCTGCGTAAAGGCTCCCCTGGGGATTTCACTTGTACTCAAAGCCTTCCTTTGGGGGCACTTTTGGATCGGCGAAAAGGGCTCGGAACGCATTTCCTGGGGCCTGATTTTATAGTTGTCTTCGATGCCGGCTAGGGCTATGTTTAGGGTTGCTCGGAAAAAATCGAACCCGGAGGGTCCAGTTGCATGTGGGACTGCGTAAAGGCTCCCCTGGGGAGTTCTCTTGTACCCAAAGCCTTCCTTTGGGCGCACTTTTGGATGGGCGAAAAGAGCTCGGAACGCATTTCCTGGGGCCTGATTTTTCAGTCGTCATCGATGCCTGGTAGGGCTATATTTAGGGATGCTTGGAAACAGCGAACCCGGAGGGTCCAGTTGCATACAGGGCTGCGTAAAGGCTCCCCTGGGGAGTTCACTTGTACCCAAAGCCTTCCTTTGGGGGCACTTTTGGAGGCGTGAAAAGGGTTTGGAACGCATTCCCTGGGGCCTGATTTTTCAGTCTTTTCCGATGACGGCTAGGGTTACGTTTAGGTTTGCTCAGGAACAGCGAACCCGGAGGGTCCAGTTGCATGTGGGGCTGCGTAAAGGCTCCCCTGGGGAGTTCTCTTGTACCCAAAGCCTTCCTTTGGGGGCACTTTTGGATGGGTGAAAAGGGCTCGGAACGCATTTCCTGAGGCCTGATTTTTCATTCGTCTCCGATGCCGGCTAGGGCTATGTTTAGGGATGCTCGGAAACAGCGAACCCAGAGGGTCCAGTTGCATGTGGGGTTGCGTAAAGGCTCCCCTGGGGAGTTCACTTGTACCCAAAGCCTTCCTTTGGTGACACTTTTGGATGGTCCAATGGGGCTTGCAACGCATTTCCTGGGGCCTGGTTTTTCAGTCTTCACCCATGCCGTCTAGGGATATATTTAGGTTTGCTCGGAAAAATCGAACCCGGAGGGTCCAGTTGCATGTGGGGCTGCGTATAGGCTCCCCTGGGGATTTCACTTGTACCCAAAGCCTTCCTTTGGGGGCACTTTTGGATGGGCGAAAAGGGCTCGGAACGCATTTCCTGGGGCCTGATTTTTCAGTCGTCTTCGATACCGGCTAGAGATATGTTTAGGGATGCTCAAAAACAGCGAACCCGGAGGGTCCAGTTGCACGTGGGGCTGTGTAAAGGCTCCCCTGGGGAGTTCACTTGTATCTAAAGCCTTCCTTTGGGGGCACTTTTGGATGGGCGAAAAGGGCTCGGAACGCATTTCCTGGGGCCTGATTTTTCAGTCGTCTCCGATGACGGCTAGGGCTACGTTTAGGGATGCTCCTAAATAGCGAACCCGGAGGGTCCAGTTGCATGTGGGGCTGCGTAAAGGCTCCCCTGGGGAGTTCTCTTGTACCCAAAGCCTTCATTTGGGGGCACTTTTGGATGGGCGAAAAGGGCTCGGAACGCATTTCCTGGGGTCTGATTTTTCAGTTGTCTTCGATGCCGGCTAGGGCTATGTTTAGGGATGCTCGGAAACAGCGAACCCGGAGGGTCCAGTTGCATGTGGGGCTGCGTAAAGGCTCCCCTGGGGAGTTCAGATGTACCCAAAGCCTTCCTTTGGGGGCACTTTTGGAAGGGCGAAAAGGGCCTGCAACTCATTTCCTGGGGCCTGATTTTTCAGTCGTCTTCGATGACGGCTAGTGCTATGTTTAGGTTTGCTCAGGAACAGCGAACCCGGAGGGTCCAGTTGCATGTGGGGCTGCGTAAAGGCTCCCCTGGGGAATTCACTTGTACCCAAAGCCTCGCTTTGGGAGCACCTTTGGATGGGCGAAAAGGGCTCGGAACGCATTTCCTGCAGCCTGATTTTTCAGTCGTCTTCGATGCCGTCTAGGGCTATCTTTAGGGATGCTCGGAAACAGCGAACCCGGAGGGTCCAGTTGCATGTGGGGCTGCGTAAAGGCTCCCCTGGGGAGTTCTCTTGTACCCAAAGCCTTCCTTTGGGGGCACTTTTGGATGGGCGAAAAGGGCTCGCAAGGCATTTCCTGGGGCCTGATTTTTCAGTCTTTTGCCATGCTGGCTAGGGATATATTTAGGTTTGCTCAGGAACAGCGAACCCGGAGGGTCCATTTGCATGTGGGGCTGCGTAAAGGCCCCCCTGGGGAGTTCTCTTGTAACCAAAGCCTTCCTTTGGGGGCACTTTTGGATGGTCCAAAGGGGCTTGCAACGCGTTTTCTGGGGCCCGGTTTTTCAGTCTTCTCCCATGCCGGCTAGGGATACGCTTAGGTTTGCTCAGGAACAGCGAACCCGGAGGGTCCAGTTGCATGTGGGGCTGCGTAAAGGCTCCCCTGGGGAGTTCTCTTGTACCCAAAGCCTTCCTTTGGGGGCACTTTTGGATGGGCGAAAAGGGCTCGCAATGCATTTCCTCGGGCAAGATTTTTCAGTCGTCTCTGATGACGGCTAGTGCTCAGTTTAGGTTTGCTCAGGAACAGCGAACCAGGAGGGTCCAGTTGCATGTGGGGCTGGGTAAAGGCTCCCCTGGGGAATTCACTTGTACCCAAAGCCTCGCTTTGGGAGCACTTTTGGATGGGCGAAAAGGGCTCGGAACGCATTTCCTAGGGCCTGATTTTTCAGTCGTCATCGATGCCGGCTAGGGCTATGTTTAGTGATGCTTGGAAACAGCGAACTCGGAGGGTCCAGTTGCATGTAGGGATGCGTAAAGGCTCCCCTGGGAACTTCAGATGTACCCAAAGACTTCTTTGGGGGCACTTTTGGATAGGCGAAAAGGGCTCAGAACGCATTTCCTGGGGCCTGATTTTTCAGTCGTCTCCGATGCCGACTAGGGTTATATTTAGGGTTGCTCGGAAAAAATCGAACCCGGAGGGTCCAGTTGCATGTGGGGCTGCGTAAAGGCTCCCCTGGAACTTCAGATGTACCCAAAGACTTCCTTTGGGGGCACTTTTGGAAGGTCCAAAGGGGCTCGCAACGCATTTCCTGGGGCCTGATTTTTCACTCGTCTTCGATGCCTTCTAGGGCTATATTTAGGGATGCTCGAAAACAGCGAACTTGGGGGGTCCAGTTGCATGTAGGGCTTCGAAAAGGCTCCCCTTGGGAATTCACTTGTACCCAAAGCCTCGCTTTGGGGGCACTTTCGGATGGGCGAAAAGGGCTCGCAACGCATTTCCTGGGGCCTGATTTTTCACTCGTCTCCAATGATGGCTAGGGCTACGTTTAGGTTTGCTCAGGAACAGCGAACCCGGAGAGTCCAGTTGCATGTGGGGCTGCGTAAAGGATCCCCTGGGAATTTCAGATGTACCCAAAGCCTTCCTTTGCGGGCACTTTTGGATGGGCGAAAAGGGCTCGCAATGCATTTCCTGGGGCAAGATTTTTCAGTCGTTTTCGATGACGGCTAGTGCTAAGTTTAGGTTTGCTCAGGAACAGCGAACCCGGAGGGTCCAGTTGCATGTGGGGCTGCGTAAAGGCTCCCCTGGGGAATTCACTTGTACTCAAAGCCTCGCTTTGGGAGCACTTTTGGATGGGCGAAAAGGGCTCGGAACGCATTTCCTGTGGCCTGATTTTTCAGTCGTCTTCAATGCCGGCTAGTGCTACGTTTAGGTTTGCTCAGGAACAGCGATCCTGGAGGGTCCAGTTGCCTGTGGGGCTGCGTAAAGGATCCCCTGGGAATTTCAGATGTACCCAAAGCCTTCCTTTGGGGGCACTTTTGGATGGGCGAAAAGGGCTCGGAACGCATTTCCTGTGGCCTGATTTTTCAGTCGTCTTCGATGCCGGCTAGTGCTACGTTTAGGTTTGCTCAGGAACAGCGATCCTGGAGGGTCCAGTTGCCTGTGGGGCTGCGTAAAGGCTCCCCTGGAGAGTTCTCTTGTACCCAAAGCCTTCCTTTGGGGGCACTTTTGGATGGACCAAAGGGTCTCGCAACACGTTTCCTGGGGCCTGATTTTTCACTCGTCTCCGATGACGGCTAGGGATAAGTTTAGGTTTGCTCAGGAACAGCGATCCTGGAGGGTCCAGTTGCCTGTGGGGCTGCGTAAGGGCTCCCCTGGGGAATTCACTTGTACCCAAAGCCTTCCTTTGTCGACACATTTGGATGGTCCAAAGGGGCTTTCAACGCGTATTCTGAGGCCCGGGTTTTCAGTCTTCTGCCATGCCGGCGAGGGATATATTTAGGTTTGCTCGGAAAAATCGAACCCGGAGGGTCCAGTTGCATGTGGGGCTGCGTAAAGGCTCCCCTGGGGAGTTCTCTTGTACCCAAAGCCTTCCTTTGGGGGCACTTTTGGATGGGCGAAAAGGGCTCGGAACGCATTTCCTGGGGCCTGATTTTTCAGTCGTCTCCGATGACGGCTAGGGATACGTTTAGGGATGCTCGGTAATAGCGAACCCGGAGGGTCCAGTTGCATGTGGGGCTGCGTAAAGGCTCCCCTGGGGAGTTCTCTTGTACCCAAAGCCTTCCTTTGGGGGCACTTTTGGATGGGCGAAAAGGGCTCGGAACGCATTTCCTCGGGCCTGATTTTTCAGTCGTCATCGATGCCGGCTAGGGCTATGTTTAGTGATGCTTGGAAACAGCGAACCCGGAGGGTCCAGTTGCATGTGGGGCTGCGTAAAGGCTCCCCTGGGGAGTTCTCTTGTACCCAAAGCCTTCCTTTGGGGGCACTTTTGGATGGTCCAAAGGGGCTTGCAACGCGTTTTCTGGGGCCCGGTTTTTCAGTCTTCTCCCATGCCGGCTAGGGATATATTAAGGTTTGCTCAGGAACAGCGAACCCGGAGGGTCCAGTTGCATGTGGGGTTGCGTAAAGGCTCCCCTGGGGAGTTCTCTTGTACCCAAAGCCTTCCTTTGGGGGCACTTTTGGATGGTCCAAAGGGGCTTGCAACGCGTTTTCTGGGGCCCGCTTTTTCAGTCTTCTCCCATGCCGGCTAGGGCTATGTTTAGGGATGCTCGGAAACAGCGAACCCGGAGGGTCCAGTTGCATGTGGGGCTGCATAAACGCTCCCCTGGGAACTTAAGATGTACCCAAAGACTTCCTTTGGGGCACTTTTGGATAGGCGAAAAGGACTCGGTACGCATTTCCTGGGGCCTGATTTTTCAGTCGTCTCCGATGCCGACTAGGGTTATATTTAGGGTTGCTCGGAAAAAATCGAACCCGGAGGGTCCAGTTGCATGTGGGGCTGCGTAAAGTCTCCCCTGGGAACTTCAGATGTACCCAAAGACTTCCTTTGGGGGCACATTTGGAAGGTCCAAAGGGGCTCGCAACGCATTTCCTGGGGCCTGATTTTTCACTCGTCTTGGTTGCCTTCTATGGCTATATTTAGGAATGCTCGGAAACAGCGAACCTGGGGGGTCCAGTTGCATGTAGGGCTGCGTAAAGGCTCCCCTGGGGAATTCACTTGTACCCAAAGCCTCGCTTTGGGTGCACTTTCGGATGGGCGAAAAGGGCTCGGAACGCATTTCTTGGGGCCTGATTTTTCACTCGTCTCCAATGATGGCTAGGGCTACGTTTAGGTTTGCTCAGGAACAGTGAACCAGGAGGGTCCAGTTGCATGTAGGGCTGCGTAAAGGATCCCCTGGGAATTTCAGATGTACCCAAAGCCTTCCTTTGCGGGCACTTTTGGATGGGCGAAAAGGGCTTGCAATGCATTTCGTGGGGCCAGATTTTTCAGTCGTTTTCGATGACGGCTAGTGCTACGTTTAGGTTTGCTCAGGAACAGCGAACCCGGAGAGTCCAGTTGCATGTGGGGCTGCGTAAAGGCTCCCCTGGGGAGTTCACTTGTACCCAAAGCCTCGCTTTGGGAGCACTTTTGGATGGGCGAAAAGGGCTCGGAACGCATTTCCTGCGGCCTGATTTTTCAGTCGTCTTCGATGCCGGCTAGGGCTATGTTTAGGGATGCTCGGAAACAGCGAACCCGGAGGGTACAGTTGCATGTGGGGCTGCGTAAAGGCTCCCCTGGGGAGTTCACTTGTACCCAAAGCCTTCCTTTGGTGACACTTTAGGATGGGTGAAAATGGCTCGCAACACATTTCCTGGGGCTTGATTTTTCAGTCGTCTCCTATGACGGCCAGGGCTACGTTTAGGTTTGCTCAGGAACAGCGAACCCGGAGGGTCCAGTTGCATATGGGGCTGCATAAAGGCTACCCTGGGGAGTTCTCTAGTACCCAAAGCCTTCCTTTGGTGACACTTTTGGATGGGAGAAAAGGGCTCGCAACGCATTTCCTGGGGCCTGATTTTTCAGTCGTCTCCGATGACGGCCAGGGCTACGTTTAGGTTTGCTCAGGAACAGCGAACCCGGAGGGTCCAGTTGCATGTGGGGCTGCGTAAAGGCTCCCCTGGGGAGTTCACTTGTACCCAAAGCCTTCCTTTGGTGACACTTTTGGATTGTCCAAAGGGGCTTGGAACGTGTTTTCTGCGGCCCGGGTTTTCAGTCTTCTCCCATGCTGGCTAGTGATATATTTAGGGTTGCTCGGAAAAATCGAACCCGGAGGGTCCAGTTGCATGTGGGGCTGCGTAAAGGCTCCCCTGGGAACTTCAGATGTACCTAAAGCGTTCCTTTGGGGGCACTTTTGGATGGTCCAAAGGGGCTCGCAACGCATTTCCTGCAGCCTGATTTTTCAGTCGTCTGCGATGACGGCTAGGGCTACGTTTAGATTTGCTCAGGAACAGCGAACACGGAGGGTCCAGTTGCATGTGGGGCTGCGTAAAGGCTCCCCTGGGGAGTTCACTTGTACCCAAAGCCTTCCTTTGGGGGCACTTTTGGATGGCCGAAAAGGGCTCGGAACGCATTTCCTGGGGCCTGATTTTTCAGTCGTCTTCGATGCCGTCTAGGGCTATGTTTAGGGATGCTCGGAAACAGGGAACTCGGAGGGTCCAGTTGCATATGGGGCTGCGTAAAGGCTCCCCTGGGAACTTCAGATGTACCCAAAGCCTTCCTTTGGGGGCACTTTTGGATGGTCCAAGGGGCTTGAAACGCATTTCCTGGGGCCTTATTTTTCAGTCGTCTCCGATGACGGCCAGGGCTTCGTTAAGGTTTGGTCATGAACAGCGAACCCGGAGGGTCCAGTTGCATGTGGGGCTGCGTAAAGGCTCCCCTGGGGAGTTTACTTGTACCCAAAGCCTTCCTTTGGTGACACTTTTGGATGGTCCAAAGGGGCTTGCAACGCGATTCCTGGGGCCTGATTTTTCAGTCGTCATCGATGCCGGCTAGGGATATATTTAGGATTGCTCGGAAAAATCGAACCCGGAGGGTCCAGTTGCATGTGGGGCTGCGTAAAGGCTCCCCTGGAGAGTTCACTTGTACCCAAAGACCTCCTTTGGGGGAACTTTTGGATGGTCCGAAGGGGCTCGCAACGCATTTCCTGGGGCCTGATTTTTCACTTGTCTCCGATGACGGCTAGGGTTATGTTTAGGTTTGCTTAGGAACAGCGAACTTGGAGGGTCCAGTTCCATGTGGGGCTGCGTAAAGGCTCCCCTGGGGAGATCACTTGTATCCAAAGCCTTCCTTTGCGGGCACTTTTGGATGGTCCAAAGGGGCTCGCAACGCATTTCCTGGGGCCTGATTTTTCAGTCGTCTCCGATGATGGCTAGGGCTACGTTTAGGTTTGCTCATGAACAGCGAACCCGGAGGGTCCAGTTGCATTTGGGGCTGCGTAAAGGCTCCCCTGGGGAGTTCTCTTGTACCAAAAGCCTTCCTTTGGTGACACTTTTGGATGGTCCAAAGGGGCTTGCAACGCGTTTTCTGGGGCCCAGGTTTTCAGTCTTCTCCCAAGCCGGCTAGGGCTATGTTTAGGGATGCTCGGAAACAGCGAACCCGGAGGGTCCAGTTGCCTGTGGGGCTGCATAAAGGCTCCCCTGGGGAGTTCACTTGTACCCAAAGCCTTCCTTTGGGGGCACTTTTGGATGGGCGAAAAGGGCTCGCAACGCATTTCCTGGGGCCTGATTTTTCAGTCGTCTTCGATGCTGGCTAGGGCTATGTTTAGGGATGCTCGGAAACAGCGAACCCGGAGGGTCCAGTTGCATGTGGGGCTGCGTAAAGGCTCCCCTGGGGAGTTCACTTGTACCCAAAGCCTTCCTTTGGGGGCACTTTTGGATGGGCGAAAAGGGCTCGCAACGCATTTCCTGGGGCCTGGTTTTTCAGTCGTCATCGATGCTGGCTAGGGCTATGTTTAGGGATGCTCGGAAACAGCGAACCCGGAGGGTCCAGTTGCATGTGGGGCTGCGTAAAGGCTCCCCTGGGGAGTTCACTTGTACCCAAACCTTCCTTTGGTGACACTTTAGGATGGGTGAAAATGGCTCGCAACACATTTCCTGGGGCTTGATTTTTCAGTCGTCTCCTATGACGGCCAGGGCTACGTTTAGGTTTGCTCAGGAACAGCGAACCCGGAGGGTCCAGTTGCATATGGGGCTGCATAAAGGCTCCCCTGGGGAGTTCTCTAGTACCCAAAGCCTTCCTTTGGTGACACTTTTGGATTGTCCAAAGGGGCTTGGAACGCGTTTTCTGCGGCCCGGGTTTTCAGTCTTCTCCCATGCTGGCTAGTGATATATTTAGGGTTGCTCGGAAAAATCGAACCCGGAGGGTCCAGTTGCATGTGGGGCTGCGTAAAGTCTCCCCTGGGAACTTCAGATTTACCTAAAGCCTTCCTTTGGGGGCACTTTTGGATGGTCCAAAGGGGCTCGCAACGCATTTCCTGGGGCCTGATTTTTCAGTCGTCTGCGATGACGGCTAGGGCTACGTTTAGATTTGCTCAGGAACAGCGAACACGGAGGGTCCAGTTGCATGTGGGGCTGCGTAAAGGCTCCCCTGGGGAGTTCACTTGTACCCAAAGCCTTCCTTTGGGGGCACTTTTGGATGGGCGGATAGGGCTCGCAACGCATTTCCTGGGGCCTGATTTTTCAGTCGTCATCGATGCCGGCTAGGGCTATGTTTAGGGATGCTCGGAAACAGGGAACTCGGAGGGTCCAGTTGCATATGGGGCTGCGTAAAGGCTCGCCTGGGAACTTCAGATGTACCCAAAGCCTTCCTTTGGGGGCACTTTTGGATGGTCCAAGGGGCTTGCAACGCATTTCCTGGGGCCTGATTTTTCAGTCGTCTCCGATGACGGCCAGGGCTACGTTTAGGTTTGGTCATGAACAGCGAACCCGGAGGGTCCAGTTGCATGTGGGGCTGTGTAAAGGCTCCCCAGGGGAGTTTACTTGTACCCAAAGCCTTCCTTTGGTGACACTTTTGGATGGTCCAAAGGGGCTTGAAACGCGTTTTCTGGGGCCCGGGTTTTCAGTCTTCTCCCATAGCGGCTAGGGTTATGTTTATGGTTGCTCGGAAAGAGCGAACCCGGAGGGTCCAGTTGCATGTGGGGCTGCATAAAGGCTCCCCTGGGGAGTTCACTTGTACCCAAAGCCTTCCTTTGGGGGCACTTTTGGATGGGCGAAAAGGGCTCGCAACGCATTTCCTGGGGCCTGATTTTTCAGTCGTCATCGATGCTGGCTAGGGCTATGTTTAGGGATGCTCGGAAACAGCGAACCCGGAGGGTCCAGTTGCATGTGGGGCTGCGTAAAGGCTCCCCTGGGGAGTTCACTTGTACCCAAAGCCTTCCTTTGGGGGCACTTTTGGATGGGCGAAAAGGGCTCGCAACGCATTTCCTGGGGCCTGATTTTTCAGTCGTCATCGATGCTGGCTAGGGCTATGTTTAGGGATCCTCGGAAACAGCGAACCCGGAGGGTCCAGTTGCATGTGGGGCTGCGTAAAGGCTCCCCTGGGGAGTTCACTTGTACCCAAAGCCTTCCTTTGGGGGCACTTTTGGATGGACAAAAGGGCTCGCAACGCATTTCCTGGGGCCTGATTTTTCACTCGTCTCCCATTACGGCTAGGAATATGTTTAGGGATGCTCGGAAACAGCGAACCCGGAGGGTCCAGTTGCATGTGGGGCTGCGTAAAGGCTCCCCTGGGGAGTTCACTTGTACCCAAAGCCTTCCTTTGGGGGCACTTTTGGATGGGCGAAAAGGGCTCGGAACGCATTTCCTGGGGCCTGATTTTTCAGTCGTTTTCTATGCCAGCTACGGCTATGTTTAGGGATGCTCGGAAACAGCGAACCCGGAGGGTCCAGTTGCATGTGGGGCTGCGTAAAGGCTCCCCTGGGGAGTTCACTTGTACCCAAACCTTCCTTTGGTGACACTTTAGGATGGGTGAAAATGGCTCGCAACACATTTCCTGGGGCTTGATTTTTCAGTCGTCTCCTATGACGGCCATGGCTACGTTTAGGTTTGCTCAGGAACAGCGAACCCGGAGGGTCCAGTTGCATATGGGGCTGCATAAAGGCTCCCCTGGGGAGTTCACTTGTACCCAAAGCCTTCCTTTGGTGACACTTTTGGATGGGAGAAAAGGGCTCGCAACGCATTTCCTGGGGCCTGATTTTTCAGTCGTCTCCGATGACGGCCAGGGCTACGTTTAGGTTTGCTCAGGAACAGCGAACCCGGAGGGTCCAGTTGCATGTGGGGCTGCGTAAAGGCTCCCCTGGGGAGTTCTCTAGTACCCAAAGCCTTCCTATGGTGACACTTCTGGATTGTCCAAAGGGGCTTGGAACGCGTTTTCTGCGGCCCGGGTTTTCAGTCTTCTCCCATGCTGGCTAGTGATATATTTAGTGTTGCTCGGAAAAATCGAACCCGGAGGGTCCAGTTGCATGTGGGGCTGCGTAAAGTCTTCCCTGGGAACTTCAGATGTACCTAAAGCCTTCCTTTGGGGGCACTTTTGGATGGTCCAAAGGGGCTCGCAACGCATTTCCTGGGGCCTGATTTTTCAGTCGTCTGCGATGACGGCTAGGGCTACGTTTAGATTTGCTCAGGAACAGCGAACCCGAAGGGTCCAGTTGCATGTGGGGCTGCGTAAAGGCTCCCCTGGGGAGTTCACTTGTACCCAAAGCCTTCCTTTGGGGGCACTTTTGGATGGGCGAAAAGGGCTCGGAACGCATTTCCTGGGGCCTGATTTTACAGTCGTCATCGATGCAGGCTAGGGCTATGTTTAGGGATGCTCGGAAACAGCGAACCCGGAGGGTCCAGTTGCATGTGGGGCTGCGTAAAGGCTCCCCTGGGGAGTTCACTTGTACCCAAAGACCTCCTTTGGGGGAACTTTTGGATGGTCCGAAGGGGCTCGCAACGCATTTCCTGGGGCCTGATTTTTCACTTGTCTCCGATGACGGCTAGGGCTATGTTTAGGTTTGCTTAGGAACAGCGAACCCGGAGGGTCCAGTTGCATGTGGGGCTGCGTAAAGGCTCCCCTGGGGAGATCACTTGTATCCAAAGCCTTCCTTTGCGGGCACTTTTGGATGGTCCAAAGGGGCTCGCAACGCATTTCCTGGGGCCTGATTTTTCAGTCGTCTCCGATGATGGCTAGGGCTACGTTTAGGTTTGCTCATGAACAGCGAACCCGGAGGGTCCAGTTGCATTTGGGGCTGCGTAAAGGCTCCCCTGGGGAGTTCTCTTGTACCAAAAGCCTTCCTTTGGTGACACTTTTGGATGGTCCAAAGGGGCTTGCAACGCGTTTTCTGGGGCCCAGGTTTTCAGTCTTCTCCCAAGCCGGCTAGGGCTATGTTTAGGGATGCTCGGAAACAGCGAACCCGGAGGGTCCAGTTGCATGTGGGGCTGCGTAAAGGCTCCCCTGGGGAGTTCTCTTGTACCCAAAGTCTTCCTTTGGGGGCACATTTGGATGGGCGAAAAGGGCTCGGAACGCATTTCCTGGGGCCTGATTTTTCACTCGTCTCCGATGACGGCCAGGGCTACGTTTAGGGATGGTCGGAAACAGCGAACCCGGAGGGTCCAGTTGCATGTGGGGCTGCGTAAAGGCTCCCCTGGGGAGTTCACTTGTACCCAAAGCCTTCCTATGGTGACACTTTTGGATTGTCCAAAGGGGCTTGGAACGCGTTTTCTGCGGCCCGGGTTTTCAGTCTTCTCCCATGCTGGCTAGTGATATATTTAGTGTTGCTCGGAAAAATCGAACCCGGAGGGTCCAGTTGCATGTGGGGCTGCGTAAAGGCTCCCCTGGGGAGTTCACTTGTACACAAACCTTCCTTTGGTGACACTTTAGGATGGGTGAAAATGGCTCGCAACACATTTCATGGGGCTTGATTTTTCAGTCGTCTCCTATGACGGCCAGGGCTACGTTTAGGTTTGCTCAGGAACAGCGAACCCGGAGGGTCCAGTTGCATGTGGGGCTGCGTAAAGGCTCCCCTGGGGAGTTCACTTGTACCCAAAGCCTTCCTTTGGGGGCACTTTTGGATGGGCGAAAAGGGCTCGGAACGCATTTCCTGGGGCCTGATTTTACAGTCGTCATCGATGCAGGCTAGGGCTATGTTTAGGGATGCTCGGAAACAGCGAACCCGGAGGGTCCAGTTGCATTTGGGGCTGCGTAAAGGCTCCCCTGGGGAGTTCACTTGTACCCAAAGCCTTCCTTTGGGGGCACTTTTGGATGGGCGAAAAGGGCTTGCAACGCATTTCCTGGGGCCTGATTTTTCAGTCGTCTCCGATGACTGCTAGGGCTATATTTAGGGATGCTCGGAAACAGGGAACTCGGAGGGTCCAGTTGCATATGGGGCTGCGTAAAGGCTCCCCTGGGAACTTCAGATGTACCCAAAGCCTTCCTTTGGGGGCACTTTTTGATGGTCCAAGGGGCTTGCAACGCATTTCCTGGGGCCTGATTTTTCAGTCGTCTCCGATGACGGCCAGGGCTACGTTTAGGTTTGGTCATGAACAGCGAACCCGGAGGGTCCAGTTGCATGTGGGGCTGCGTAAAGGCTCCCCTGGGGAGTTTACTTGTACCCAAAGCCTTCCTTTGGTGACACTTTTGGATGGTCCAAAGGGGCTTGAAACGCGTTTTCTGGGGCCCGGGTTTTCAGTCTTCTCCCATAGCGGCTAGGGTTATGTTTATGGTTGCTCGGAAAGAGCGAACCCGGAGGGTCCAGTTGCATGTGGGGCTGCATAAAGGCTCCCCTGGGGAGTTCACTTGTACCCAAAGCCTTCCTTTGGGGGCACTTTTGGATGGGCGAAAAGGGCTCGCAACGCATTTCCTGGGGCCTGATTTTTCAGTCGTCATCGATGCTGGCTAGGGCTATGTTTAGGGATGCTCGGAAACAGCGAACCCGGAGGGTCCAGTTGCATGTGGGGCTGCGTAAAGGCTCCCCTGGGGAGTTCACTTGTACCCAAAGCCTTCCTTTGGGGGCACTTTTGGATGGGCGAAAAGGGCTCGCAACGCATTTCCTGGGGCCTGATTTTTCAGTCGTCATCGATGCTGGCTAGGGCTATGTTTAGGGATGCTCGGAAACAGCGAACCCGGAGGGTCCAGTTGCACGTGGGGCTGCGTAAAGGCTCCCCTGGGGAGTTCACTTGTACCCAAACCTTCCTTTGGTGACACTTTAGGATGGGTGAAAATGGCTCGCAACACATTTCCTGGGGCTTGATTTTTCAGTCGTCTCCTATGACGGCCAGGGCTACGTTTAGGTTTGCTCAGGAACAGCGAACCCGGAGGGTCCAGTTGCATATGGGGCTGCATAAAGGCTCCCCTGGGGAGTTCTCTAGTACCCAAAGCCTTCCTTTGGTGACACTTTTGGATGGGAGAAAAGGGCTCGCAACGCATTTCCTGGGGCCTGATTTTTCAGTCGTCTCCGATGACGGCCAGGGCTACGTTTAGGTTTGCTCAGGAACAGCGAACCCGGAGGGTCCAGTTGCATGTGGGGCTGCGTAAAGGCTCCCCTGGGGAGTTCACTTGTACCCAAAGCCTTCCTATGGTGACACTTTTGGATTGTCCAAAGGGGCTTGGAACGCGTTTTCTGCGGCCCGGGTTTTCAGTCTTCTCCCATGCTGGCTAGTGATATATTTAGTGTTGCTCGGAAAAATCGAACCCGGAGGGTCCAGTTGCATGTGGGGCTGCGTAAAGGCTCCCCTGGGAACTTCAGATGTACCTAAAGCCTTCCTTTGGGGGCACTTTTGGATGGTCCAAAGGGGCTCGCAACGCATTTCCTGGGGCCTGATTTTTCAGTCGTCTGCGATGACGGCTAGGGCTACGTTTAGATTTGCTCAGGAACAGCGAACACGGAGGGTCCAGTTGCATGTGGGGCTGCGTAAAGGCTCCCCTGGGGAGTTCACTTGTACCCCAAGCCTTCCTTTGGGGGCACTTTTGGATGGGCGAAAAGGGCTCGGAACGCATTTCCTGGGGCCTGATTTTTCAGTCGTCTTCGATGCTGTCTAGGGCTATGTTTAGGGATGCTCGGAAACAGCGAACCCGGAGGTTCCAGTTGCATATGGGGCTGCGTAGAGGCTCCCCTGGGAACTTCAGATGTACCCAAAGCCTTCCTTTGGGGGCACTTTTTGATGGGCGGAAACGGCTTGCAACGCATTTCCTGGGGCCTGATTTTTCAGTCGTCTCCGATGACTGCTAGGGCTATATTTAGGGATGCTCGGAAACAGGGAAATCGGAGGGTCCAGTTGCATATTGGGCTGCGTAAAGGCTCGCCTGGGAACTTCAGATGTACCCAAAGCCTTCCTTTGGGGGCACTTTTGGATGGTCCAAGGGGCTTGCAACGCATTTCCTGGGGCCTGATTTTTCACTCGTCTCCGATGACGGCCAGGGCTACGTTTAGGTTTGGTCATGAACAGCGAACCCGGAGGGTCCAGTTGCATGTGGGGCTGCGTAAAGGCTCCCCTGGGGAGTTTACTTGTACCCAAAGCCTTCCTTTGGTGACACTTTTGGATGGTCCAAAGGGGCTTGAAACGCGTTTTCTGGGGCCCGGGTTTTCAGTCTTCTCCCATGCCGGCTAGGGATATGTTTATGGTTGCTCGGAAAGAGCGAACCCGGAGGGTCCAGTTGCATGTGGGGCTGCATAAAGGCTCCCCTGGGGAGTTCACTTGTACCCAAAGCCTTCCTTTGGGGGCACTTTTGGATGGGCGAAAAGGGCTCGCAACGCATTTCCTGGGGCCTGATTTTTCAGTCGTCATCGATGCTGGCTAGGGCTACGTTTAGGTTTGCTCAGGAACAGTGAACCCGGAGGGTCCAGTTGCATGTGGGGCTGCGTAAAGGCTCCCCTGGGGAGTTCACTTGTACCCAAAGCCTTCCTATGGTGACACTTTTGGATTGTCCAAAGGGGCTTGGAACGCGTTTTCTGCGGCCCGGGTTTTCGGTCTTCTCCCATGCTGGCTAGTGATATATTTAGTGTTGCTCGGAAAAATCGAACCCGGAGGGTCCAGTTGCATGTGGGGCTGCGTAAAGGCTCCCCTGGGGAGTTCACTTGTACCCAAACCTTCCTTTGGTGACACTTTAGGATGGGTGAAAATGGCTCGCAACACATTCCTGGGGCTTGATTTTTCAGTCGTCTCCTATGACGGCCAGGGCTACGTTTAGGTTTGCTCAGGAACAGCGAACCTGGAGGGTCCAGTTGCATGTGGGGCTGCGTAAAGGCTCCCCTGGGAACTTCAGATGTACCCAAAGCCTTCCTTTGGGGGCACTTTTGGATGGTCCAAGGGGCTTGCAACGCATTTCCTGGGGCCTGATTTTTCAGTCGTCTCCGATGACGGCCAGGGCTACGTTTAGGTTTGGTCATGAACAGCGAACCCGGAGGGTCCAGTTGCATGTGGGGCTGCGTAAAGGCTCCCCTGGAAAGTTTACTTGTACCCAAAGCCTTCCTTTGGTGACACTTTTGGATGGTCCAAAGGGGCTTGAAACGCGTTTTCTGGGGCCCGGGTTTTCAGTCTTCTCCCATGCCGGCTAGGGTTATGTTTATGGTTGCTCGGAAAGAGCGAACCCGGAGGGTCCAGTTGCATGTGGGGCTGCATAAAGGCTCCCCTGGGGAGTTCACTTGTACCCAAAGCCTTCCTTTGGGGGCACTTTTGGATGGGCGAAAAGGGCTCGGAACGCATTTCCTGGGGCCTGATTTTTCAGTCGTCATCGATGCTGGCTAGGGCTATGTTTAGGGATGCTCGGAAACAGCGAACCCGGAGGGTCCAGTTGCATGTGGGGCTGCGTAAAGGCTCCCCTGGGGAGTTCACTTGTACCCAAAGCCTTCCTTTGGGGGCACTTTTGGATGGGCGAAAAGGGCTCGCAACGCATTTCCAGGGGCCTGATTTTTCAGTCGTCATCGATGCTGGCTAGGGCTATGTTTAGGGATGCTCGGAAACAGCGAACACGGAGGGTCCAGTTGCATGTGGGGCTGCGTAAAGGCTCCCCTGGGGAGTTCACTTGTACCCAAAGCCTTCCTTTGGTGACACTTTAGGATGGGTGAAAATGGCTCGCAACACATTTCCTGGGGCTTGATTTTTCAGTCGTCTCCTATGACGGCCAGGGCTACGTTTAGGTTTGCTCAGGAACAGCGAACCCGGAGGGTCCAGTTGCATGTGGGGCTGCATAAAGGCTCCCCTGGGGAGTTCACTTGTACCCAAAGCCTTCCTATGGTGACACTTTTGGATTGTCCAAAGGGGCTTGGAACGCGTTTTCTGCGGCCCGGGTTTTCAGTCTTCTCCCATGCTGGCTAGTGATATATTTAGGGTTGCTCGGAAAAATCGAACCCGGAGGGTCCAGTTGCATGTGGGGCTGTGTAAAGTCTCCCCTGGGAACGTCAGATGTACCTAAAGCCTTCCTTTGGGGGCACTTTTGGATGGTCCAAAGAGGCTCGCAACGCATTTCCTGGGGCCTGATTTTTTCAGTCGTCTGCGATGACGGCTAGGGCTACGTTTAGATTTGCTCAGGAACAGCGAACACGGAGGGTCCAGTTGCATGTGGGGCTGCGTAAAGGCTCCCCTGGGGAGTTCACTTGTACCCAAAGCCTTCCTTTGGGGGCACTTTTGGATGGGCGAAAAGGGCTCGGAACGCATTTCCTGGGGCCTGATTTTACAGTCGTCATCGATGCAGGCTAGGGCTATGTTTAGGGATGCTCGGAAACAGCGAACCCGGAGGGTCCAGTTGCATTTGGGGCTGCGTAAAGGCTCCCCTGGGGAGTTCACTTGTACCCAAAGCCTTCCTTTGGGGGCACTTTTGGATGGGCGAAAAGGGCTCGCAACACATTTCCTGGGGCCTGATTTTTCAGTCGTCTTCGATGCCGTCTAGGGCTATGTTTAGGGAAGCTCGGAAACAGCGAACCCGGAGGGTCCAGTTGCATATGGGGCTGCGTAGAGGCTCCCCTGGGAACTTCAGATGTACCCAAAGCCTTCCTTTGGTGACACTTTTGGATGGTCCAAAGGGGCTTGCAACGCGTTTTCTGGGGCCCGGGTTTTCAGTCTTCTCCCATGCCGGCTAGGGTTATGTTTAGGGTTGCTCGGAAAGAGCGAACCCGGAGGGTCCAGTTGCATGTGGGGCTGCATAAAGGCTCCCCTGGGGAGTTCACTTGTACCCAAAGCCTTCCTTTGGGGGCACTTTTGGATGGGCGAAAAGGGCTCGCAACGCATTTCCTGGGGCCTGATTTTTCAGTCGTCATCGATGCTGGCTAGGGCTATGTTTAGGGATGCTCGGAAACAGGGAACCCGGAGGGTCCAGTTGCATGTGGGGCTGCGTAAAGGCTCCCCTGGGGAGTTCTCTTGTACCCAAAGCCTTCCTTTGGTGACACTTTAGGATGGGTGAAAATGGCTCGCAACACATTTCCTGGGGCTTGATTTTTCAGTCGTCTCCTATGACGGCTAGGGCTACGTTTAGATTTGCTCAGGAACAGCGAACCCGGAGGGTCCAGTTGCATGTGGGGCTGCGTAAAGGCTCCCCTGGGGAGTTCACTTGTACCCAAAGCCTTCCTTTGGTGACACTTTTGGATGGTCCAAAGGGGCTTGCAACGCGTTTTCTGGGGCCCGGGTTTTCAGTCTTCTCCCATGCCGGCTAGGGTTATGTTTAGGGTTGCTCGGAAAAATCAAACCCGGAGGGTCCAGTTGCATGTGGGGCTGCGTAAAGGCTCCCCTGGGGAGTTCACTTGTACCAAAAGCCTTCCTTTGGGGGCAGTTTTGGATGGACAAAAGGGCTCGCAACGCATTTCCTGGGGCCTGATTTTTCACTCGTCTCCCATTACGGCTAGGACTATGTTTAGGGATGCTCGGAAACAGCGAACCCGAAGGGTCCAGTTGCATGTGGGGCTGCGTAAAGGCTCCCCTGGGGAGTTCACTTGTACCCAAAGCCTTCCTATGGTGACACTTTTGGATTGTCCAAAGGGGCTTGGAACGCGTTTTCTGCGGCCCAGGTTTTCAGTCTTCTCCCATGCTGGCTAGTGATATATTTAGGGTTGCTCGGAAAAATCGAACCCGGAGGGTCCAGTTGCATGTGGGGCTGCGTAAAGGCTCCCCTGGGGAATTCACTTGTACCCAAAGCCTTCCTTTGCGGGCACTTTTGGATGGTCCAAACGGGCTCGCAAAGCATTTCCTGGGGCCTGATTTTTCACTCGTCTCCGATGACGGCTAGGGCTACGTTTAGATTTGCTCAGGAACAGCGAACACGGAGGGTCCAGTTGCATGTGGGGCTGCTTAAAGGCTCCCCTGGGGAGTTCACTTGTTCCCAAAGCCTTCCTTTGGGGGCACTTTTGGATGGGCGAAAAGGGCTCGGAACGCATTTCCTGGGGCCTGATTTTACAGTCGTCATCGATGCAGGCTAGGGCTATGTTTAGGGATGCTCGGAAACAGGGAACTCGGAGGGTCCAGTTGCATATGGGGCTGCGTAAAGGCTCCCCTGGGGAGTTCACTTGTACCCAAAGCCTTCCTTTGGGGGCACTTTTGGATGGGCGAAAAGGGCTCGGAACGCATTTCCTGGGGCCTGATTTTACAGTCGTCATCGATGCAGGCTAGGGCTATGTTTAGGGATGCTCGGAAACAGGGAACTCGGAGGGTCCAGTTGCATGTGGGGCTGCGTAAAGGCTCCCCTGGGGAGTTCACTTGTACCCAAAGCCTTCCTTTGGGGGCACTTTTGGATGGGCGAAAAGGGCTCGCAACGCATTTCCTGGGGCCTGATTTTTCAGTCGTCTCCGATGACTGCTAGGGCTATATTTAGGGATGCTCGGAAACAGGGAACTCGGAGGGTCCAGTTGCATATGGGGCTGCGTAAAGGCTCCCCTGGGAACTTCAGATGTACCCAAAGCCTTCCTTTGGGGGCACTTTTGGATGGTCCAAGGGGCTTGCAACGCATTTCCTGGGGCCTTATTTTTCAGTCGTCTCCGATGATGGCTAGGGCTACGTTTAGGTTTGGTCATGAACAGCGAACCCGGAGGGTCCAGTTGCATGTGGGGCTGCGTAAAGGCTCCCCTGGGGAGTTTACTTGTACCCAAAGCCTTCCTTTGGTGACACTTTTGGATGGTCCAAAGGGGCTTGCAACGCGATTCCTGGGGCCTGTTATTTCAGTCGTCATCGATGCCGGCTAGGGATATATTTAGGATTGCTCGGAAAAATCGAACCCGGAGGGTCCAGTTGCATGTGGGGCTGCGTAAAGGCTCCCCTGGGGAGTTCACTTGTACCCAAAGACCTCCTTTGGGGGAACTTTTGGATGGTCCGAAGGGGCTCGCAACGCATTTCCTGGGGCCTGATTTTTCACTTGTCTCCGATGACGGCTAGGGCTATTTTTAGGTTTGCTTAGGAACAGCGAACCCGGAGGGTCCAGTTGCATGTGGGGCTGCGTAAAGGCTCCCCTGGGGAGATCACTTGTATCCAAAGCCTTCCTTTGCGGGCACTTTTGGATGGTCCAAAGGGGCTCGCAACGCATTTCCTGGGGCCTGATTTTTCAGTCGTCTCCGATGATGGCTAGGGCTACGTTTAGGTTTGCTCATGAACAGCGAACCCGGAGGGTCCAGTTGCATTTGGGGCTGCGTAAAGGCTCCCCTGGGGAGTTCACTTGTACCCAAAGCCTTCCTTTGGTGATACTTTTGGATGGTCCAAAGGGGCTTGGAACGCGTTTTCTGGGGCCCGGGTTTTCAGTCTTCTCCCATGCCGGCTAGGGATATATTTAGGTTTACCCGGAAAAATCGAACCCGGAGGGTCCAGTTGCATGTGGGGCTGCGTAAAGGCTCCCCTGGGGAGTTCTCTTGTACCAAAAGCCTTCCTTTGGTGACACTTTTGGATGGTCCAAAGGGGCTTGCAACGCGTTTTCTGGGGCCCAGGTTTTCAGTCTTCTCCCAAGCCGGCTAGGGCTATGTTTAGGGATGCTCGGAAACAGCGAACCCGGAGGGTCCAGTTGCATGTGGGGCTGCGTAAAGGCTCCCCTGGGGAGTTCACTTGTACCCAAAGCCTTCCTTTGGTGATACTTTTGGATGGTCCAAAGGGGCTTGGAACGCGTTTTCTGGGGCCCGGGTTTTCAGTCTTCTCCCATGCCGGCTAGGGATATATTTAGGTTTACCCGGAAAAATCGAACCCGGAGGGTCCAGTTGCATGTGGGGCTGCGTAAAGGCTCCCCTGGGGAGTTCTCTTGTACCCAAAGTCTTCCTTTGGGGGCACATTTGGATGGGCGAAAAGGCCTCGGAACGCATTTCCTGGGGCCTGATTTTTCACTCGTCTCCGATGACGGCTAGGGCTACGTTTAGGTTTGCTCAGGAACAGCAAACCCGGAGGGTCCAGTTGCATGTGGGGCTGCGTAAAGGCTCCCCTGGGGAGTTCGCTTGTATCCAAAGCCTTCCTTTGGGGGCACTTTTGGATGGTCCAAAGGGGCTCGCAACGCATTTCCTGGGGCCTGATTTTTCAGTCGTCATCGATGCCGGCTAGGGCTATGTTTAGGGATGCTCGGAAACAGCGAACCCGGAGGGTCCAGTTGCATGTGGGGCTGCGTAAAGGCTCCCCTGGGGAGTTCGCTTGTATCCAAAGCCTTCCTTTGGGGGCACTTTTGGATGGACGAAAAGGGCTCGCAACGTATTTCCAGGGGCCTGATTTTTCACTCGTCTCCGATGCCGTCTAGGGCTATGTTTAGGGATGCTCGGAAACAGCGAACCCGGAGGGTCCAGTTGCATGTGGGGCTGCGTAAAGGCTCCCCTGGGGAGTTCACTTGTACCCAAAGCCTTCCTTTCGGGGCACTTTTGGATGGACGAAAAGGGCTCGCAACGCATTTCCTGGGGCCTGATTTTTCACTCGTCTTCGATGCCGGCTAGGACTATGTTTAGGGATGCTCGGAAACAGCGAACCCGAAGGGTCCAGTTGCATGTGGGGCTGCGTAAAGGCTCCCCTGGGGAGTTCTCTTGTACCCAAAGCCTTCCTTTGGGGGCACATTTGGATGGGCGAAAAGGCCTCGGAACGCATTTCCTGGGGCCTGATTTTACAGTCGTCATCGATGCAGGCTAGGGCTATGTTTAGGGATGCTCGGAAACAGCGAACCCGGAGGGTCCATTTGCATGTGGGGCTGCGTAAAGGCTCCCCTGGGGAGTTCACTTGTACCCAAAGCCTTCCTTTGGGGGCACTTTTGGATGGGCGAAAAGGGCTCGCAACACATTTCCTGGGGCCTGATTTTTCAGTCGTCTTCGATGCCGTCTAGGGCTATGTTTAGGGATGCTCGGAAACAGCGAACCCGGAGGGTCCAGTTGCATATGGGGCTGCGTAGAGGCTCCCCTGGGAACTTCAGATGTACCCAAAGCATTCCTTTGGGGGCACTTTTTGATGGGCGAAAAGGGCTTGCAACGCATTTCCTGGGGCCTGATTTTTCAGTCGTCTCCGATGACTGCTAGGGCTATATTTAGGGATGCTCGGAAACAGGGAACTCGGAGGGTCCAGTTGCATATGGGGCTGCGTAAAGGCTCCCCTGGGAACTTCAGATGTACCCAAAGCCTTCCTTTGGGGGCACTTTTGGATGGTCCAAGGGGCTTGCAACGCATTTCCTGGGGCCTTATTTTTCAGTCGTCTCCGATGACGGCCAGGGCTACGTTTAGGTTTGGTCATGAACAGCGAACCCGGAGGGTCCAGTTGCATGTGGGGCTGCGTAAAGGCTCCCCTGGGGAGTTTACTTGTACCCAAAGCCTTCCTTTGGTGACACTTTTGGATGGTCCAAAGGGGCTTGCAACCCGATTCCTGGGGCCTGATTTTTCAGTCGTCATCGATGCCGGCTAGGGATATATTTAGGATTGCTCGGAAAAATCGAACCCGGAGGGTCCAGTTGCATGTGGGGCTGCGTAAAGGCTCCCCTGGGGAGTTCACTTGTACCCAAAGACCTCCTTTGGGGGAACTTTTGGATGGTCCGAAGGGGCTCGCAACGCATTTCCTGGGGCCTGATTTTTCACTTGTCTCCGATGACGGCTAGGGCTATGTTTAGGTTTGCTTAGGAACAGCGAACCCGGAGGGTCCAGTTGCATGTGGGGCTGCGTAAAGGCTCCCCTGGGGAGATCACTTGTATCCAAAGCCTTCCTTTGCGGGCACTTTTGGATGGTCCAAAGGGGCTCGCAACGCATTTCCTGGGGCTTGATTTTTCAGTCGTCTCCGATGATGGCTAGGGCTACTTTTAGGTTTGCTCATGAACAGCGAACATGGAGGGTCCAGTTGCATTTGGGGCTGCGTAAAGGCTCCCCTGGGGAGTTCTCTTGTACCAAAAGCCTTCCTTTGGTGACACTTTTGGATGGTCCAAAGGGGCTTGCAACGCGTTTTCTGGGGCCCAGGTTTTCAGTCTTCTCCCATGCCGGCTAGGGATATATTTAGGTTTACCCGGAAAAATCGAACCCGGAGGGTCCAGTTGCATGTGGGGCTGCGTAAAGTCTCCCCTGGGGAGTTCTCTTGTACCCAAAGTCTTCCTTTGGGGGCACATTTGGATGGGCGAAAAGGCCTTGGAACGCATTTCCTGGGGCCTGATTTTTCACTCGTCTCCGATGACGGCTAGGGCTACGTTTAGGTTTGCTCAGGAACAGCAAACCCGGAGGGTCCAGTTGCATGTGGGGCTGCGTAAAGGCTCCCCTGGGGAGTTCGCTTGTACCCAAAGCCTTCCTTTGGGGGCAGTTTTGGATGGACGAAAAGGGCTCGCAACGCATTTCCTGGGGCCTGATTTTTCACTCGTCTCCGATGCCGTCTAGGGCTATGTTTAGGGATGCTCGGAAACAGCGAACCCGGAGGGTCCAGTTGCATGTGGGGCTGCGTAAAGGCTCCCCTGGGGAGTTCACTTGTACCCAAAGCCTTCCTTTCGGGGCACTTTTGGATGGACGAAAAGGGCTCGCAACGCATTTCCTGGGGCCTGATTTTTCACTCGTCTTCGATGCCGGCTAGGACTATGTTTAGGGATGCTCGGAAACAGCGAACCCGAAGGGTCCAGTTGCATGTGGGGCTGCGTAAAGGCTCCCCTGGGGAGTTCACTTGTACCCAAAGCCTTCCTTTGGGGGCACATTTGGATGGGCGAAAAGGCCTCGGAACGCATTTCCTGGGGCCTGATTTTTCAGTCGTCTCCGATGACGGCTAGGGATACTTTTAGGTTTGCTCAGGAACAGCAAACCCGGAGGGTCCAGTTGCAAGTGGGGCTGCGTAAAGGCTCCCCTGGGGAGTTCTCTTGTACCCAAAGCCTTCCTTTGGTGACACTTTTGGATGGTCCAAAGGGGCTTGCAACGCATTTTCTGGGGCTCGGGTTTTCAGTTTTCTCCCATGCCGTCTAGGAATATATTTAGGGTTGCTCGGAAAAATCGAACCCGAAGGGTCCAGTTGCATGTGGGGCCGCGTAAAGGCTCCCCTGGGGAGTTCACTTGTACCCAAAGCCTTCCTTTGGGGGCACATTTGGATGGGCGAAAAGGGCTCGCAACGCATTTCCTGGGGCTTGATTTTTCAGTCGTCTTCGATGCCGTCTAGGGCTATGTTTAGGGATGCTCGGAAACAGCGAACCCGGAGGGTCCAGTTGCATGTGGGGCTGCGTAAAGGCTCCCCTGGGGAGTTCACTTGTACCCAAAGCCTTCCTTTGGTGACACATTTGGATGGTCCAAAGGGGCTTGCAACGCGTTTTCTGGGGCCCGGGTTTTCAGTCTTCTCCCATGCCGGCTAGTGATATATTTAGGATTGCTCGGAAAAATCGAACCCGGAGAGTCCAGTTGCATGTGGGGCTGCGTAAAGGCTCCCCTGGGGAGTTCACTTGTACCCAAAGCCTTCCTTTGGGGGCACTTTTGGATGGTCCAAACGGGTTCGCAACGCATTTCCTGGGGCCTGATTTTTCAGTCATCATCGATGCCGGCTAGGGCTATGTTTAGGGATGCTCGGAAACAGCGAACCCGGAGGGTCCAGTTGCATGTGGGGCTGCGTAAAGGCTCCCCTGGGGAGTTCTCTTGTACCCAAAGCCTTCCTTTGGGGGCACTTTTGGATGGGCGAAAAGGGCTCGCAACGCATTTCCTGGGGCTTGATTTTTCAGTCGTCTTCGATGCCGGCTAGGGCTATGTTTAGGGATGCTCGGAAACAGCGAACCCGGAGGGTCCAGTTGCATGTGGGGCTGTGTAAAGGCTCCCCTGGGGAGTTCACTTGTACCCAAAGCCTTCCTTTGGTGATACTTTTGGATGGTCCAAAGGGGCTTGCAACGCGTTTTCTGGGGCCCGGGTTTTCAGTCTTCTCCCATACCGGCTAGTGATATATTTAGGTTTACCCGGAAAAATCGAACCCGGAGGGTCCAGTTGCATGTGGGGCTGCGTAAAGGCTCCCCTGGGGAGTTCTCTTGTACCCAAAGCCTTCCTTTGGGAGCACATTTGGATGGGCGAAAACGGCTTGCAACGCATTTCCTGGGTCTTGATTTTTCAGTCGTCTTCGATGCCGTCTAGGGCTATGTTTAGGGATGCTCGGAAACAGCGAACCCGGAGGGTCCAGTTGCATGTGGGGCTGCATAAAGGCTCCCCTGGGGAGTTCACTTGTACCCAAAGCCTTCCTTTGGGGGCACTTTTGGATGGACGAAAAGGGCTCGCAACGCATTTCCTGGGGCCTGATTTTTCATTCGTCTGCGATGACGGCTAGGGCTATGTTTAGGGATGCTCGGAAACAGCGAACCCGAAGGGTCCAGTTGCATGTGGGGCTGCGTAAAGGCTCCCCTGGTGAGTTCACTTGTACCCAAAGCCTTCCTTTCGGGGCACTTTTGGATGGACGAAAAGGGCTCGCAACGCATTTCCTGGGGCCTGATTTTTCACTCATCTTCGATGCCGGCTAGGACTATGTTTAGGGATGCTCGGAAACTGCGAACCCGAAGGGTCCAGTTGCATGTGGGGCTGCGTAAAGGCTCCCCTGGGGAGTTCACTTGTACCTAAAGCCTTCCTTTGGGGGCACATTTGGATGGGCGAAAAGGCCTCGGAACGCATTTCCTGGGGCCTGATTTTTCACTCGTCTCCGATGACGGCTAGGGCTACGTTTAGGTTTGCTCAGGAACAGCAAACCCGGAGGGTCCAGTTGCAAGTGGGGCTGCGTAAAGGCTCCCCTGGGGAGTTCTCTTGTACTCAAAGCCTTCCTTTGGTGACACTTTTGGATGGTCCAAAGGGGCTTGAAACGCATTTTCTGGGGCTCGGGTTTTCAGTCTTCTCCCATGCCGTCTAGGAATATATTTAGGGTTGCTCGGAAAAATCGAACCCGAAGGGTCCAGTTGCATGTGGGGCCGCGTAAAGGCTCCCCTGGGGAGTTCACTTGTACCCAAAGCCTTCCTTTGGGGGCACATTTGGATGGGCGAAAAGGCCTCGGAACGCATTTCCTGGGGCCTGATTTTTCACTTGTCTCCGATGACGGCTAGGGCTACGTTTAGGTTTGCTCAGGAACAGCAAACCCGGAGGGTCCAGTTGCAAGTGGGGCTGCGTAAAGGCTCCCCGGGGGAGTTCACTTGTACCCAAAGCCTTCCTTTGGTGATACTTTTGGATGGTCCAAAGGGGCTTGCAACGCGTTTTCTGGGACCCGGGTTTTCAGTCTTCTCTTAAGCCGGCTAGGGATATATTTAGGATTGCTCGGAAAAATCGAACCCGGAGGGTCCAGTTGCATGTGGGGCTGCGTAAAGGCTCCCCTGGGGAGTTCACTTGTATCCAAAGCCTTCCTTTGGGGGCACTTTTGGATGGTCCGAAGGGGCTCGCAACGCATTTCCTGGGGCCTGATTTTTCATTCGTCTGCGATGACGGCTAGGGCTACGTTTAGATTTGCTCAGGAACAGCGAACCCGGAGGGTCCAGTTGCATGTGGGGCTGCGTTAAGGCTCCCCTGTGGAGATCACTTGTATCCAAAGCCTTCCTTTGCGGGCACATTTGGATGGTCCAAAGGGTCTCGCAACGCATTTCCTGGGGCCTTATTTTTCAGTCGTCTCCGATGACGGCTAGGGCTATGTTTAGGGATGCTCGGAAACAGCGAACCCGGAGGGTCCAGTTGCATGTGGGGCTGCGTAAAGGCTCCCCTGGGGAGTTCACTTGTACCCAAAGCCTTCCTTTGGGGGCACTTTTGGATGGGCGAAAAGGGCTCGCAACGCATTTCCTGGGGCTTGATTTTTCAGTCGTCTTCGATGCCGGCTAGGGCTATGTTTAGGGATGCTCGGAAACAGCGAACCCGGAGGGTCCAGTTGCATGTGGGGCTGTGTAAAGGCTCCCCTGGGGAGTTCACTTGTACCCAAAGCCTTCCTTTGGTGACACTTTTGGATGGTCCAAAGGGGCTTGCAACGCGTTTTCTGGGGCCCGGGTTTTCAGTCTTCTCCCATGCCGGCTAGTGATATATTAAGGATTTCTCGGAAAAATCGAACCCGGAGAGTCCAGTTGCATGTGGGGCTGCGTAAAGGCTCCCCTGGGGAGTTCACTTGTATCCAAAGCCTTCCTTTGGGGGCACTTTTGGATGGTCCAAACGGGCTCGCAACGCATTTCCTGGGGCCTGATTTTTCAGTCATCATCGATGCCGGCTAGGGCTATGTTTAGGGATGCTCGGAAACAGCGAACCCGGAGGGTCCAGTTGCATGTGGGGCTGCGTAAAGGCTCCCCTGGGGAGTTCTCTTGTACCCAAAGCCTTCCTTTGGGGGCACTTTTGGATGGGCGAAAAGGGCTCGCAACGCATTTCCTGGGGCTTGATTTTTCAGTCGTCTTCGATGCCGGCTAGGGCTATGTTTAGGGATGCTCGGAAACAGCGAACCCGGAGGGTCCAGTTGCATGTGGGGCTGTGTAAAGGCTCCCCTGGGGAGTTCACTTGTACCCAAAGCCTTCCTTTGGTGATACTTTTGGATGGTCCAAAGGGGCTTGCAACGCGTTTTCTGGGGCCCGGGTTTTCAGTCTTCTCCCATACCGGCTAGTGATATATTTAGGTTTACCCGGAAAAATCGAACCCGGAGGGTCCAGTTGCATGTGGGGCTGCGTAAAGGCTCCCCTGGGGAGTTCTCTTGTACCCAAAGCCTTCCTTTGGGAGCACATTTGGATGGGCGAAAACGGCTTGCAACGCATTTCCTGGGTCTTGATTTTTCAGTCGTCTTCGATGCCGGCTAGGGCTATGTTTAGGGATGCTCGGAAACAGCGAACCCGGAGGGTCCAGTTGCATGTGGGGCTGCGTAAAGGCTCCCCTGGGGAGTTCACTTGTACCCAAAGCCTTCCTTTGGGGGCACTTTTGGATGGACGAAAAGGGCTCGGAACGCATTTCCTGGGGCTTGATTTTTCATTCGTCTGCGATGACGGCTAGGGCTATGTTTAGGGATGCTCGGAAACAGCGAACCCGAAGGGTCCAGTTGCATGTGGGGCTGCGTAAAGGCTCCCCTGGTGAGTTCACTTGTACCCAAAGCCTTCGTTTGGGGGCACATTTGGATGGGCGAAAAGGCCTCGGAACGCATTTCCTGGGGCCTGATTTTTCACTCGTCTCCGATGACGGCTAGGGCTACGTTAAGGTTTGCTCAGGAACAGCAAACCCGGAGGGTCCAGTTGCATGTGGGGCTGCGTAAAGGCTCCCCTGGGGAGTTGTCTTGTACCCAAAGCCTTCCTTTGGTGATACTTTTGGATGGTCCAAAGGGGCTTGCAACGCGTTTTCTGGGGCTCGGGTTTTCAGTCTTCTCCCATGCCGGCTAGTGATATATTTAGGTTTACCCGGAAAAATCGAACCCGGAGAGTCCAGTTGCATGTGGGGCTGCGTAAGGGCTCCCCTGGGGAGTTCTCTTGTACCCAAAGTCTTCCTTTGGGGGCACATTTGGATGGGCGAAAAGGGCTCGCAACGCATTTCCTGGGGCCTGATTTTTCACTCGTCTCCGATGACGGCTAGGGCTACGTTTCGGTTTGCTCAGGAACAGCAAACCCGGAGGGTCCAGTTGCATGTGGGGCTGCGTAAAGGCTCCCCTGGGGAGATCACTTGTACCCAAAGCCTTCCTTTGGGGGCACTTTTGGATGGGCATAAAGGGCTCGCAACGCATTTCCTGGGGCCTGATTTTTCACTCGTCTCCGATGCCGGCTAGGGCTATGTTTAGGGATACTCGGAAACAGCGAACCCGGAGGGTCCAGTTGCATGTGGGGCTGTGTAAAGGCTCCCCTGGGGAGTTCGCTTGTACCCAAAGCCTTCCTTTGGTGACACTTTTGGATGGTCCAAAAGGGCTTGCAACGCGTTTTCTGGGGCCCGGGTTTTCAGTCTTCTCCCAAGCCGGCTAGGGATATATTTAGGATTGCTCGGAAAAATCAAACCCGTAGGGTCCAGTTGCATGTGGGGCTGCGTAAAGGCTCCCCTGGGGAGTTCACTTGTATCCAAAGCCTTCCTTTGGGGGCACTTTTGTATGGTCCAAAGGGGCTCGCAACGCATTTCCTGGGGCCTGATTTTTCACTTGTCTTCGATGCCGGCTAGGGCTATGTTTAGGGATGCTCGGAAACAGCGAACCCGGAGGGTCCAGTTGCATGTGGGGCTGTGTAAAGGCTCCCCTGGGGAGTTCGCTTGTACTCAAAGCCTTCCTTTGGTGACACTTTTGGATGGTCCAAAGGGGCTTGCAACGCGTTTTCTGGGGCCCGGGTTTACAGTCTTCTCCCAAGCCGGCTAGGGATATATTTAGGATTGCTCGGAAAAATCAAACCCGAAGGGTCCAGTTGCATGTGGGGCTGCGTAAAGGCTCCCCTGGTGAGTTCACTTGTACCCAAAGCCTTCCTTTGGGGGCACATTTGGTCGGGCGAAAAGGCCTCGGAACGCATTTCCTGGGGCCTGATTTTTCACTCGTCTCCGATGACGGTTAGGGCTACGTTTAGGTTTGCTCAGGAACAGCAAACCCGGAGGGTCCAGTTGCATGTGGGGCTGCGTAAAGGCTCCCCTGGGGAGATCACTTGTACCCAAAACCTTCCTTTGGTGACACTTTTGGATGGTCCAAAGGGGCTTGCAACGAATTTTCTGGGGCTCGGGTTTTCAGTCTTCTCCCATGCCGGCTAGGAATATATTTAGGGTTGCTCGGAAAAATCGAACCCGAAGGGTCCAGTTGCATGTGGGGCTGCGTAAAGGCTCCCCTGGGGAGTTCACTTGTACCCAAAGCCTTCCTTTGGGGGCACTTTTGGATGGGCGAAAAGGGCTCGCAATGCATTTCCTGCGGCTTGATTTTTCAGTCGTCTTCGATGACGGCTAGGGCTATGTTTAGGGATGCTCGGAAATAGCAAACCCGGAGGGTCCAGTTGCATGTGGGGCTGCGTAAAGGCTCCCCTGGGGAGTTCACTTGTACCCAAAGCCTTCCTTTGGGGGCACATTTGGATGGGCGAAAAGGCCTCGGAACGCATTTCCTGGGGCCTGATTTTTCACTCGTCTCCGATGACGGCTAGTGCTACGTTTAGGTTTGCTCAGGAACAGCAAACCCGGAGGGTCCAGTTTCATGTGGGGCTGCGTAAAGGCTCCCCTGGGGAGATCACTTGTACCCAAAGCCTTCCTTTGGGGGCACTTTTGGATGTTCCGAAAGGGCTCGCAACGCATTTCCTGGGGCCTGATTTTTCACTTGTCTTCGATGCCGTCTAGGGATATGTTTAGGGATACTCGGAAACAGCGATCCCGAAGGGTCCAGTTGCATGTGGGGCTGCGTAAAGGCTCCCCTGGGGAGTTCACTTGTACCCAAAGCCTTCCTTTGAGGGCACATTTTGATGGGCGAAAAGGGCTCGTAAAGCATTTCCTGGGGCCTGATTTTTCACTCATCTCCGATGACGGCTAGTGCTACGTTTAGGTTTGCTCAGGAACAGCGAACCCGGAGGGTCCAGTTGCATGTGGGGCTGCGTAAAGGCTCCCCTGGGGAGTTCACTTGTACCCAAAGCCTTCCTTTGGGGGAACTTTTGGATGGTCCGAAGGGCCTCGCAACGCATTTCCTGGGTCCTGATTTTTCACTTGTCTCCGATGACGGCTAGGGCTATGTTTAGGTTTGCTTATGAACAGCGAACCCGGAGGGTCCAGTTGCATGTGGGGCTGCGTAAAGGCTCCCCTGGGGAGTTCACTTGTACCCAAAGCCTTCCTTTGGGAGCACTTTTGGATGGACGAAAAGGGCTCGCAACGCATTTCCTGGGGCTTGATTTCTCAGTCGTCTTCGATGCCGGCTAGGGCTATGTTTAGGGATGCTCGGAAACAGCGAACCCGGAGGGTCCAGTTGCATGTGGAGCTGCGTAAAGGCTCCCCTGGGGAGTTCACTTGTACCCAAAGCCTTCCTTTGGTGATACTTTTGGATGGTCCAAAGGGGCTTGCAACGCGTTTTCTGGGGCCCAGGTTTTCAGTCTTCTCCCAAGCCGGCTAGGGATATATTTAGGATTGCTCGGAAAAATCGAACCCGGAGGGTCCAGTTGCATGTGGGGCTGCGTAAAGGCTCCCCTGGGGAGTTCACTTGTATCCAAAGCCTTCCTTTGGGGGCACTTTTGGATGGTCCAAAGGGGCTCGCAACGCATTTCCTGGGGCCTGATGTTTCAGTCGTCATCGATGCCGTCTAGGGCTATGTTTAGGGATGCTCGGAAACAGCGAACACGGAGGGTCCAGTTGCATGTGGGGCTGCGTAAAGGCTCCCCTGGGGAGTTCTCTTGTACCAAAAGCCTTCCTTTGGTGACACTTTTGGATGGTCCAAAGAGGCTTGCAACGCATTTACTGGGGCTCGGGTTTTCAGTCTTCTCCCATGCCGGCTAGGAATATATTTAGGGTTGCTCGGAAACAGCGAACCCGGAGGGTCCAGTTGCATGTGGGGCTGCGTAAAGGCTCCCCTGGGGAGTTCACTTGTACCCAAAGCCTTCCTTTGGGGGCACTTTTGGATGGTGCGAAAAGGGGTCGTAACGCATTTCCTGGGGCTTGATTTTTCAGTCGTCTTCGATGCCGGCTAGGGCTATGTTTAGGGATGCTCGGAAACAGCGAACCCGGAGGGTCCAGTTGCATGTGGGGCTGCGTAAAGGCTCCCCTGGGGAGTTCACTTGTACCCAAAGCCTTCCTTTGGTGATACTTTTGGATGGTCCAAAGGGGCTTGCAACGCGTTTTCTGGGGCCCGGGTTTTCAGTCTTCTCCCATGCCGGCTAGTGATATATTTAGGTTTACCCGGAAAAATCGAACCCGGAGAGTCCAGTTGCATGTGGGGCTGCGTAAAGGCTCCCCTGGGGAGTTCACTTGTACCCAAAGCCTTCCTTTGGGGGCACATTTGGATGGGCGAAAAGGCCTCGGAACGCATTTCCTGGGGCCTGATTTTTCACTTGTCTCCGATGATGGCTAGGGCTATGTTTAGGTTTGCTTAGGAACAGCGAACCCGGAGGGTCCAGTTGCATGTGGGGCTGCGTAAAGGCTCCCCTGGGGAGTTCTCTTGCACCCAAAGCCTTCCTTTGGGGGCACTTTTGGATGGGCGAAAAGGGCTCGCAACGCATTTCCTGGGGCTTGATTTTTCAGTCGTCTTCTATGCCGGCTAGGGCTATGTTTAGGGATGCTCGGAAACAGCGAACCCGGAGGGTCCAGTTGCATGTGGAGATGCGTAAAGGCTCCCCTGGGGAGTTCACTTGTACCAAAAGCCTTCCGTTGGTGATACTTTTGGATGGTCCAAAGGGGCTTGCAACGCGTTTTCTGGGGCCCGGGTTTTCAGTCTTCTCCCAAGCCCGCTAGGGATATATTTAGGTTTACCCGGAAAAATCGAACCCGGAGGGTCCAGTTGCATGTGGGGCTGCGTAAAGTCTCCCCTGGGGAGTTCACTTGTACTCAAAGCCTTCCTTTGGGGGCACTTTTGGATGGGCGAAAAGGGCTCGCAACGCATTTCCTGTGGTCTGATTTTTCACTTGCCTTCGATGCCGTCTAGGGCTACGTTTCGGTTTGCTCAGGAACAGCAAACCCGGAGGGTCCAGTTGCATGTGGGGCTGCGTAAAGGCTCCCCTGGGGAGTTCACTTGTACCCAAAGCCTTCCTTTGGGGCACATTTGGATGGGCGAAAAGGGCTCCTAACGCATTTCCTGCGGCCTGATTTTTCACTCGTCTCCGAAGACGGCTAGGGCTACGTTTAGGTTTGCTGAGGAACAGCGAACCCGGAGGGTCCAGTTGCATGTGGGGCTGCGTAAAGGCTCCCCTGCGGAGATCACTTGTACCCAAAGCCTTCCTTTGCGGGCACTTTTGGATGGTCCAAAGGGGCTTGCAACGCATTTCCTGGGGCCTGATTTTTCAGTCGTCTCCGATGACGGCTAGGGCTACGTTTAGGTTTGCTCATGAACAGAGAACCCGGAGGGTCCAGTTGCATGTGGGGCTGCGTAAAGGCTCCCCTGGGGAGTTCTCTTGTACCCAAAGCCTTCCTTTGGTGACACTTTTGGATGGTCCAAAGGGGCTTGCAACGCGTTTTCTGGGGCCCGGGTTTTCAGTCTTCTCCCATGCCAGTTAGGGATATAATTAGGGTTGCTCGGAAAAATCGAACCCGAAGGGTCCAGTTGCATGTAGGGCTGCGTAAAGGTTCCCCTGGGAACTTCAGATGTACCCAAAGCCTTCCTTTGGGGGCACTTTTGGATGGTCCGTAGGGGCTCGCAACGCATTTCCTGGGGCCTGATTTTTCACTTGTCTCCGATGACGGCTAGGGCTACGTTTCGGTTTGCTCAGGAACAGCAAACCCGGAGGGTCCAGTTGCATGTGGGGCTGCGTAAAGGCTCCCCTGGGGAGATCACTTGTATCCAAAGCCTTCCTTTGGGGGCACTTTTGTATGGTCCAAAGGGGCTCGCAACGCATTTCCTGGGGCCTGATTTTTCACTTGTCTTCGATGCCGGCTAGGGCTATGTTTAGGGATGCTCGGAAACAGCGAACCCGGAGGGTCCAGTTGCATGTGGGGCTGTGTAAAGGCTCCCCTGGGGAGTTCGCTTGTACTCAAAGCCTTCCTTTGGTGACACTTTTGGATGGTCCAAAGGGGCTTGCAACGCGTTTTCTGGGGCCCGGGTTTACAGTCTTCTCCCAAGCCGGCTAGGGATATATTTAGGATTGCTCGGTAAAATCAAACCCGAAGGGTCCAGTTGCATGTGGGGCTGCGTAAAGGCTCCCCTGGTGAGTTCACTTGTACCCAAAGCCTTCCTTTGGGGGCACATTTGGTCGGGCGAAAAGGCCTCGGAACGCATTTCCTGGGGCCTGATTTTTCACTCGTCTCCGATGACGGTTAGGACTACGTTTAGGTTTGCTCAGGAACAACAAACCCGGAGGGTCCAGTTGCATGTGGGGCTGCGTAAAGGCTCCCCTGGGGAGATCACTTGTACCCAAAACCTTCCTTTGGTGACACTTTTGGATGGTCCAAAGGGGCTTGCAACGAATTTTCTGGGGCTCGGGTTTTCAGTCTTCTCCCATGCCGGCTAGGAATATATTTAGGGTTGCTCGGAAAAATCGAACCCGAAGGGTCCAGTTGCATGTGGGGCTGCGTAAAGGCTCCCCTGGGGAGTTCACTTGTACCCAAAGCCTTCCTTTGGGGGCACTTTTGGATGGGCGAAAAGGGCTCCCAATGCATTTCCTGCGGCTTGATTTTTCAGTCGTCTTCGATGACGGCTAGGGCTATGTTTAGGGATGCTCGGAAATAGCGAACCCGGAGGGTCCAGTTGCATGTGGGGCTGCGTAAAGGCTCCCCTGGGGAGTTCACTTGTACCCAAAGCCTTCCTTTGGTGATACTTTTGGATGGTCCAAAGGGGCTTGCAACGCGTTTTCTGGGGCCCGGGTTTTCAGTCTTCTCCCAAGCCGGCTAGGGATATATTTAGGATTGCTCGGAAAACAGCGAACCCGGAGGGTCCAGTTGCATGTGGGGCTGCGTAAAGGCTCCCCTGGGGAGTTCACTTGTACCCAAAGCCTTCCTTTGGGGGCACTTTTGGATGGTCCGAAGGGCCTCGCAACGCATTTCCTGGGGCCTGATTTTTCACTTGTCTCCGATGACGGCTAGGGCTATGTTTAGGTTTGCTTATGAACAGCGAACCCGGAGGGTCCAGTTGCATGTGGAGCTGCGTAAAGGCTCCCCTGGGGAGTTCACTTGTACCCAAAGCCTTCCTTTGGGAGCACTTTTGGATGGACGAAAAGGGCTCGCAACGCATTTCCTGGGGCTTGATTTCTCAGTCGTCTTCGATGCCGGCTAGGGCTATGTTTAGGGATGCTCGGAAAAATCGAACAAGAAGGGTCCAGTTGCATGTGGGGCTGCGTAAAGGCTCCCCTGGGGAGTTCACTTGTACCCAAAGCCTTCCTTTGGGGGCACATTTGGATGGGCGAAAAGGCCTCGGAACGCATTTCCTGGGGCCTGATTTTTCACTCGTCTCCGATGACGGCTAGTGCTACGTTTAGTTTTGCTCAGGAACAGCAAACCCGGAGGGTCCAGTTGCATGTGGGGCTGCGTAAAGGCTCCCCTGGGGAGATCACTTGTACCCAAAGCCTTCCTTTGGGGGCACTTTTGGATGTTCCGAAAGGGCTCGCAACGCATTTCCTGGGGCCTGATTTTTCACTTGTCTTCGATGCCGTCTAGGGATATGTTTAGGGATACTCGGAAACAGCGATCCCGAAGGGTCCAGTTGCATGTGGGGCTGCGTAAAGGCTCCCCTGGGGAGTTCACTTGTACCCAAAGCCTTCCTTTGAGGGCACATTTTGATGGGCGAAAAGGGCTCGTAAAGCATTTCCTGGGGCCTGATTTTTCACTCATCTCCGATGACGGCTAGAGCTACGTTTAGGTTTGCTCAGGAACAGCGAACCGGGAGGGTCCAGTTGCATGTGGGGCTGCGTAAAGGCTCCCCTGGGGAGTTCACTTGTACCCAAAGCCTTCCTTTGGGGGAACTTTTGGATGGTCCGAAGGGCCTCGCAACGCATTTCCTGGGGCCTGATTTTTCACTTGTCTCCGATGACGGCTAGGGCTATGTTTAGGTTTGCTTATGAACAGCGAACCCGGAGGGTCCAGTTGCATGTGGAGCTGCGTAAAGGCTCCCCTGGGGAGTTCACTTGTACCCAAAGCCTTCCTTTGGGAGCACTTTTGGATGGACGAAAAGGGCTCGCAACGCATTTCCTGGGGCTTGATTTCTCAGTCGTCTTCGATGCCGGCTAGGGCTATGTTTAGGGATGCTCGGAAAAATCGAACAAGAAGGGTCCAGTTGCATGTGGGGCTGCGTAAAGGCTCCCCTGGGGAGTTCACTTGTACCCAAAGCCTTCCTTTGGTGATACTTTTGGATGGTCCAAAGGGGCTTGCAACGCGTTTTCTGGGGCCCGGGTTTTCAGTCTTCTCCCAAGCCGGCTAGGGATATATTTAGGATTGCTCGGAAAAATCGAACCCGGAGGGTCCAGTTGCATGTGGGGCTGCGTAAAGGCTCCCCTGGGGAGTTCACTTGTATCCAAAGCCTTCCTTTGGGGGCACTTTTGGATGGTCCAAAGGGGCTCGCAACGCATTTCCTGGGGCCTGATGTTTCAGTCGTCATCGATGCCGTCTAGGGCTATGTTTAGGGATGCTCGGAAACAGCGAACACGGAGGGTCCAGTTGCATGTGGGGCTGCGTAAAGGCTCCCCTGGGGAGTTCTCTTGTACCAAAAGCCTTCCTTTGGTGACACTTTTGGATGGTCCAAAGAGGCTTGCAACGCATTTACTGGGGCTCGGGTTTTCAGTCTTCTCCCATGCCGGCTAGGAATATATTTAGGGTTGCTCGGAAACAGCGAACCCGGAGGGTCCAGTTGCATGTGGGGCTGCGTAAAGGCTCCCCTGGGGAGTTCACTTGTACCCAAAGCCTTCCTTTGGGGGCACTTTTGGATGGTGCGAAAAGGGGTCGTAACGCATTTCCTGGGGCTTGATTTTTCAGTCGTCTTCGATGCCGTCTAGGGCTATGTTTAGGGATGCTCGGAAACAGCGAACCCGGAGGGTCCAGTTGCATGTGGGGCTGCGTAAAGGCTCCCCTGGGGAGTTCACTTGTACCCAAAGCCTTCCTTTGGTGATACTTTTGGATGGTCCAAAGGGGGTTGCAACGCGTTTTCTGCGGCCCGGGTTTTCAGTCTTCTCCCATGCCGGCTAGTGATATATTTAGGTTTACCCGGAAAAATCGAACCCGGAGAGTCCAGTTGCATGTGGGACTGCGTAAAGGCTCCCCTGGGGAGTTCACTTGTACCCAAAGCCTTCCTTTGGGGGCACATTTGGATGGGCGAAAAGGCCTCGGAACGCATTTCCTGGGGCCTGATTTTTCACTCGTCTCCGATGACGGCTAGGGCTACGTTTCGGTTTGCTCAGGAACAGCAAACCCGGAGGGTCCAGTTGCATGTGGGGCTGCGTAAAGGCTCCCCTGGGGAGATCACTTGTACCCAAAGCCTTCCTTTGGGGGCACTTTTGGATGGTCCAAAGGGGCTCGCAACGCATTTCCTGGGTCCTGATTTTTCACTTGTCTTCGATGCCGGCTAGGGCTATGTTTAGGGATACTCGGAAACAGCGAACCCGGAGGGTCCAGTTGCATGTGGAGCTGCGTAAAGGCTCCCCTGGGGAGTTCACTTGTACCCAAAGCCTTCCTTTGGGGGCACATTTGGATGGGCGAAAAGGGCTCGCAACGCATTTCCTGGGGCCTGATTTTTCACTTGTCTCCGATGATGGCTAGGGCTATGTTTAGGTTTGCTTCGGAACAGCGAACCCGGAGGGTCCAGTTGCATGTGGGGCTGCGTAAAGGCTCCCCTGGGGAGTTCTCTTGCACCCAAAGCCTTCCTTTGGGGGCACTTTTGGATGGGCGAAAAGGGCTCGCAACGCATTTCCTGGGGCTTGATTTTTCAGTCGTCTTCTATGCCGGCTAGGGCTATGTTTAGGGATGCTCGGAAACAGCGAACCCGGAGGGTCCAGTTGCATGTGGAGATGCGTAAAGGCTCCCCTGGGGAGTTCACTTGTACCAAAAGCCTTCCGTTGGTGATACTTTTGGATGGTCCAAAGGGGCTTGCAACGCGTTTTCTGGGGCCCGGGTTTTCAGTCTTC
The DNA here is from genome assembly GCF_963932015.1 of Anas acuta. Taxonomy (NCBI): domain Eukaryota; kingdom Metazoa; phylum Chordata; class Aves; order Anseriformes; family Anatidae; genus Anas; species Anas acuta. The sequence goes on along the minus strand of NW_027076281.1, from coordinate 137,427 downwards.
TCCCAAGCCCGCTAGGGATATATTTAGGTTTACCCGGAAAAATGGAACCCGGAGGGTCCAGTTGCATGTGGGGCTGCGTAAAGTCTCCCCTGGGGAGTTCACTTGTACTCAAAGCCTTCCTTTGGGGGCACTTTTGGATGGACGAAAAGGGCTCGCAACGCATTTCCTGTGGTCTGATTTTTCAGTCGACTTCGATGCCGGCTAGGGCTATGTTTAGGGATGCTCGGAAACAGCGAACCCGGATGGTACAGTTGCATGTAGGGCTACGTAAAGGCTCCCCTGGGGAGTTCACTTGTACCCAAAGCCTTCCTTTGGGGCACATTTGGATGGGCGAAAAGGGCTCCTAACGCATTTCCTGCGGCCTGATTTTTCACTCGTCTCCGAAGACGGCTAGGGCTACGTTTAGGTTTGCTGAGGAACAGCGAACCTGGAGGGTCCAGTTGCATGTGGGGCTGCGTAAAGGCTCCCCTGGGGAGATCACTTGTACCCAAAGCCTTCCTTTGCGGGCACTTTTGGATGGTCCAAAGGGGCTTGCAACGCATTTCCTGGGGCCTGATTTTTCAGTCGTCTCCGATGACGCCTAGGGCTACGTTTAGGTTTGCTCATGAACAGAGAACCCGGAGGGTCCAGTTGCATGTGGGGCTGCGTAAAGGCTCCCCTGGGGAGTTCTCTTGTACCCAAACCCTTCCTTTGGTGACACTTTAGGATGGTCCAAAGGGGCTTGCAACGCGTTTTCTGGGGCCCGGGTTTTCAGTCTTCTCCCATGCCAGTTAGGGATATAATTAGGGTTGCTCGGAAAAATCGAACCCGAAGGGTCCAGTTGCATGTAGGGCTGCGTAAAGGTTCCCCCGGGAACTTCAGATGTACCCAAAGCCTTCCTTTGGGGGCACTTTTGGATGGTCCGTAGGGGCTCGCAACGCATTTCCTGGGGCCTGATTTTTCATTCGTCTGCGATGACGTCTAGGGCTACGTTTAGATTTGCTGAGGAACAGCGAACCCGGAGGGTCCAGTTGCATGTGGGGCTGCGTAAAGGCTCCCCTGGGGAGATCACTTGTACCCAAAGCCTTCCTTTGGGGGCACTTTTGGATGGTCCAAAGGGTCTCGGAACGCATTTCCTGGGGCCTGATTTTTCAGTCGTCTCCGATGACGGCTAGGGCTATGTTTAGGGATGCTCGGAAACAGCGAACCCGGAGGGTCCAGTTGCATGTGGGGCTGCGTAAAGGCTCCCCTGGGGAGTTCACTTGTACCCAAAGCCTTCCTTTTGTGACACTTTCGGATGGTCCAAATGGGCTTGCAACGCGTTTCCTGGGGCCTGATTTTTCAGTCGTCTTCGATGCCGGCTAGGGCTATGTTTAGGGATGCTCGGAAACAGCGAACCCTGAGGGTCCAGTTGCATGTGGGGCTGCGTAAAGGCTCCCCTGGGGAGTTCACTTGTACCCAAAGCCTTCCTTTGGGGGCACTTTTGGATGGGCGAAAAGGGCTCGCAACGCATTTCCTGGGGCCTGATTTTCAGTCATCATCGATGCCGGCTAGGGCTATGTTTAGGGATGCTCGGAAACAGCGAACCCGGAGGGTCCAGTTGCATGTGGGGCTGCGTAAAGGCTCCCCTGGGGAGTTCTCTTGTACCCAAAGCCTTCCTTTGGGGGCACTTTTGGATGGGCGAAAAGGGCTCGCAACGCATTTCCTGGGGCTTGATTTTTCAGTCGTCTTCGATGCCGGCTAGGGCTATGTTTAGGGATGCTCGGAAACAGCGAACCCGGAGGGTCCAGTTGCATGTGGGGCTGTGTAAAGGCTCCCCTGGGGAGTTCACTTGTACCCAAAGCCTTCCTTTGGGGGCACTTTTGGATGGGCAAAAAGTGCTCGGAATGCATTTCCTGGGGCCTGATTTTTCAGTGGTGTCTCATGACGGCTAGGGCTACGTTTAGGTTTGCTCATGAGCAGTTAACCCGGAGGGTCCAGTTGCATGTGGGGCTGCGTAAAGGCTCCCCTGGGGAGTTCTCTTGTACCCAAAGCCTTCCTTTCGGGGCACTTTTGGATGGACGAAAAGGGCTCGCAACGCATTTCCTGGGGCCTGATTTTTCATTCGTATTCGATGCCGGCTAGGACTATGTTTAGGGATGCTCGGAAACAGCGAACGCGAAGGGTCCAGTTCCATGTGGGGCTGCGTAAAGCCTCTCCTGAGGAGTTCACTTGTACTCAAAGCCTTCCTTTGGGGGCACATTTGGATGGGCGAAAAGGCCTCGGAACACATTTCCTGGGGCCTGATTTTTCACTCGTCTCCGATGACGGCTAGGGCTACGTTTAGGTTTGCTCAGGAACAGCAAACCCGGAGGGTCCAGTTGCATGTGGGGCTGCGTAAAGGCTCCCCTGGGGATTTCACTTGTACCCAAAGCCTTCCTTTGGTGATACTTTTGGATGGTCCAAAGGGGCTTGCAACGCGTTTTCTGGGGCCTGGGTTTTCAGTCTTCTCCCATGCCGGCTAGTGTTATATTTAGGTTTACCCGGAAAAATCGAACCCGGAGAGTCCAGTTGCATGTGGGGCTGCGTAAAGGCTCCCTGGGGAGTTCTCTTGTACCCAAAGTCTTCCTTTGGGGGCACATTTGGATGGGCGAAAAGGCCTCGGAACGCATTTCCTGGGGCCTGATTTTTCACTCGTCTCCGATGACGGCTAGGGCTACGTTTAGGTTTGCTCAGGAACAGCAAACCCGGAGGGTCCAGTTGCGTGTGGGGCTGCGTAAAGGCTCCCCTGGGGAGATCACTTGTACCCAAAGCCTTCCTTTGGGGGCACTTTTGGATGGTCCAAAGGGGCTCGCAACGCATTTCCTGGGTCCTGATTTTTCACTTGTCTTCGATGCCGGCTAGGGCTATGTTTAGGGATACTCGGAAACCGCGAACCCGGAGGGTCCAGTTGCATGTGGGTCTGTGTAAAGGCTCCCCTGGGGAGTTCACTTGTACCCAAAGCCTTCCTTTGGTGACACTTTTGGATGGTCCAAAGGGGCTTGCAACGTGTTTTCTGGGGCCCGGGTTTTCAGTCTTCTCCCAAGCCGGCTAGGGATATATTTAGGATTGCTCGGAAAAATCGAACCCGGAGGGTCCAGTTACATGTGGGGCTGCGTAAAGGCTCCCCTGGGGAGTTCACTTGTATCCAAAGCCTTCCTTTGGGGGCACTTTTGTATGGTCCAAAGGGGCTCGCAACGCATTTCCTGGGGCCTGATGTTTCAGTCGTCATCGATGCCGGCTAGGGCTATGTTTAGGGATGCTCGGAAACAGCGAACACGGAGGGTCCAGTTGCATGTGGGGCTGCGTAAAGGCTCCCCTGGGGAGTTCACTTGTACCCAAAGCCTTCCTTTGGGGGCACATTTGGTCGGGCGAAAAGGCCTCGGAACGCATTTCCTGGGCCTGATTTTTCACTCGTCTCCGATGACGGTTAGGGCTACGTTTAGGTTTGCTCAGGAACAGCAAACCCGGAGGGTCCAGTTGCATGTGGGGCTGCGTAAAGGCTCCCCTGGGGAGATCACTTGTACCCAAAACCTTCCTTTGGTGACACTTTTGGATGGTCCAAAGGGGCTTGCAACGCATTTTCTGGGGCTCGGGTTTTCAGTCTTCTCCCATGCCGGCTAGGAATATATTTAGGGTTGCTCGGAAAAATCGAACCCGAAGGGTCCAGTTGCATGTGGGGCTGCGTAAAGGCTCCCCTGGGGAGTTCACTTGTACCCAAAGCCTTCCTTTGGGGGCACTTTTGGATGGGCGAAAAGGGCTCGCAACGCATTTCCTGGGGCTTGATTTTTCAGTCGTCTTCGATGACGGCTAGGGCTATGTTTAGGGATGCTCGGAAATAGCGAACCCGGAGGGTCCAGTTGCATGTGGGGCTGCGTAAAGGCTCCCTGGGGAGTTCACTTGTACCCAAAGCCTTCCTTTGGTGATACTTTTGGATGGTCCAAAGGGGCTTGCAACGCGTTTTCTGGGGCCCGGGTTTTCAGTCTTCTCCCAAGCCGGCTAGGGATATATTTAGGATTGCTCGGAAAACAGCGAACCCGGAGGGTCCAGTTGCATGTGGGGCTGCGTAAAGGCTCCCCTGGGGAGTTCACTTGTACCCAAAGCCTTCCTTTGGGGGCACTTTTGGATGGTCCAAAGGGGCTCGCAACGCCTTTCCTGGGGCCTGATGTTTCAGTCGTCATCGATGCCGGCTACGGCTATGTTTAGGGATGCTCGGAAACAGCGAACACGGAGGGTCCAGTTGCATGTGGGGCTGCGTAAAGGCTCCCCTGGGGAGTTCACTTGTACCTAAAGCCTTCCTTTGGGGGCACTTTTGGATGGACGAAAAGGGCTCGCAACGCATTTCCTGGGGCCTGATTTTTCATTCGTCTTCGATGCCGGCTAGGGCTATGTTTAGGGATGCTCGGAAACAGCGAACCCGAAGGGTCCAGTTGCATGTGGGGCTGCGTAAAGGCTCCCCTGGGGAGTTCACTTGTACCCAAAGCCTTCCTTTGGGGGCACATTTGGATGGGCGAAAAGGCCTCGGAACGCATTTCCTGGGGCCTGATTTTTCACTCGTCTCCGATGACGGCTAGTGCTACGTTTAGGTTTGCTCAGGAACAGCAAACCCGGAGGGTCCAGTTGCATGTGGGGCTGCGTAAAGGCTCCCCTGGGGAGATCACTTGTACCCAAAGCCTTCCTTTGGGGGCACTTTTGGATGTTCCGAAAGGGCTCGCAACGCATTTCCTGGGGCCTGATTTTTCACTTGTCTTCGATGCCGTCTAGGGATATGTTTAGGGATACTCGGAAACAGCGATCCCGAAGGGTCCAGTTGCATGTGGGGCTGCGTAAAGGCTCCCTGGGGAGTTCACTTGTACCCAAAGCCTTCCTTTGAGGGCACATTTTGATGGGCGAAAAGGGCTCGTAAAGCATTTCCTGGGGCCTGATTTTTCACTCATCTCCGATGACGGCTAGAGCTACGTTTAGGTTTGCTCAGGAACAGCGAACCCGGAGGGTCCAGTTGCATGTGGGGCTGCGTAAAGGCTCCCCTGGGGAGTTCACTTGTACCCAAAGCCTTCCTTTGGGGGAACTTTTGGATGGTCCGAAGGGCCTCGCAACACATTTCCTGGGGCCTGATTTTTCACTTGTCTCCGATGACGGCTAGGGCTATGTTTAGGTTTGCTTATGAACAGCGAACCCGGAGGGTCCAGTTGCATGTGGAGCTGCGTAAAGGCTCCCCTGGGGAGTTCACTTGTACCCAAAGCCTTCCTTTGGGAGCACTTTTGGATGGACGAAAAGGGCTCGCAACGCATTTCCTGGGGCTTGATTTCTCAGTCGTCTTCGATGCCGGCTAGGGCTATGTTTAGGGATGCTCGGAAACAGCGAACCCGGAGGGTCCAGTTGCATGTGGAGCTGCGTAAAGGCTCCCCTGGGGAGTTCACTTGTACCCAAAGCCTTCCTTTGGTGATACTTTTGGATGCTCCAAAGGGGCTTGCAACGCGTTTTCTGGGGCCCGGGTTTTCAGTCTTCTCCCAAGCCGGCTAGGGATATATTTAGGATTGCTCGGAAAAATCGAACCCGGAGGGTCCAGTTGCATGTGGGGCTGCGTAAAGGCTCCCCTGGGGAGTTCACTTGTATCCAAAGCCTTCCTTTGGGGGCACTTTTGGATGGTCCAAAGGGGCTCGCAACGCATTTCCTGGGGCCTGATGTTTCAGTCGTCATCGATGCCGTCTAGGGCTATGTTTAGGGATGCTCGGAAACAGCGAACACGGAGGGTCCAGTTGCATGTGGGGCTGCGTAAAGGCTCCCCTGGGGAGTTCTCTTGTACCAAAAGCCTTCCTTTGGTGACACTTTTGGATGGTCCAAAGAGGCTTGCAACGCATTTACTGGGGCTCGGGTTTTCAGTCTTCTCCCATGCCGGCTAGGAATATATTTAGGGTTGCTCGGAAACAGCGAACCCGGAGGGTCCAGTTGCATGTGGGGCTGCGTAAAGGCTCCCCTGGGGAGTTCACTTGTACCCAAAGCCTTCCTTTGGGGGCACTTTTGGATGGTGCGAAAAGGGGTCGTAACGCATTTCCTGGGGCTTGATTTTTCAGTCGTCTTCGATGCCGGCTAGGGCTATGTTTAGGGATGCTCCGAAACAGCGAACCCGGAGGGTCCAGTTGCATGTGGGGCTGCGTAAAGGCTCCCCTGGGGAGTTCACTTGTACCCAAAGCCTTCCTTTGGTGATACTTTTGGATGGTCCAAAGGGGCTTGCAACGCGTTTTCTGGAGCCCGGGTTTTCAGTCTTCTCCCATGCCGGCTAGTGATATATTTAGGTTTACCCGGAAAAATCGAACCCGGAGAGTCCAGTTGCATGTGGGGCTGCGTAAAGGCTCCCCTGGGGAGTTCACTTGTACCCAAAGCCTTCCTTTGGGGGCACATTTGGATGGGCGAAAAGGCCTCGGAACGCATTTCCTGGGGCCTGATTTTTCACTCCTCTCCGATGACGGCTAGGGCTACGTTTCGGTTTGCTCAGGAACAGCAAACCCGGAGGGTCCAGTTGCATGTGGGGCTGCGTAAAGGCTCCCCTGGGGAGATCACTTGTACCCAAAGCCTTCCTTTGGGGGCACTTTTGGATGGTCCAAAGGGGCTCGCAACGCATTTCCTGGGGCCTGATTTTTCACTTGTCTTCGATGCCGGCTAGGGCTATGTTTAGGGATACTCGGAAACAGCGAACCCGGAGGGTCCAGTTGCATGTGGGGCTGCGTAAAGGCTCCCCTGGGGAGTTCTCTTGTACCCAAAGCCTTCCTTTGGGGGCACATTTGGATGGGCGAAAAGGGCTCGCAACGCATTTTCTGGGGCCTGATTTTTCACTTGTCTCCGATGATGGCTAGGGCTATGTTTAGGTTTGCTTAGGAACAGCGAACCCGGAGGGTCCAGTTGCATGTGGGGCTGCGTAAAGGCTCCCCTGGGGAGTTCTCTTGCACCCAAAGCCTTCCTTTGGGGGCACTTTTGGATGGGCGAAAAGGGCTCGCAACGCATTTCCTGGGGCTTGATTTTTCAGTCGTCTTCTATGCCGGCTAGGGCTATGTTTAGGGATGCTCGGAAACAGCGAACCCGGAGGGTCCAGTTGCATGTGGAGATGCGTAAAGGCTCCCCTGGGGAGTTCACTTGTACCAAAAGCCTTCCGTTGGTGATACTTTTGGATGGTCCAAAGGGGCTTGCAACGCGTTTTCTGGGGCCCGGGTTTTCAGTCTTCTCCCAAGCCCGCTAGGGATATATTTAGGTTTACCCGGAAAAATCGAACCCGGAGGGTCCAGTTGCATGTGGGGCTGCGTAAAGTCTCCCCTGGGGAGTTCACTTGTACTCAAAGCCTTCCTTTGGGGGCACTTTTGGATGGGCGAAAAGGGCTCGCAACGCATTTCCTGTGGTCTGATTTTTCAGTCGACTTCGATGCCGGTTAGGGCTATGTTTAGGGATGCTCGGAAACAGCGAACCCGGATGGTACAGTTGCATGTATGGCTACGTAAAGGCTCCCCTGGGGAGTTCACTTGTACCCAAAGCCTTCCTTTGGGGCACATTTGGATGGGCGAAAAGGGCTCCTAACGCATTTCCTGCGGCCTGATTTTTCACTCGTCTCCGAAGACGGCTAGGGCTACGTTTAGGTTTGCTGAGGAACAGCGAACCTGGAGGGTCCAGTTGCATGTGGGGCTGCGTAAAGGCTCCCCTGGGGAGATCACTTGTACCCAAAGCCTTCCTTTGCGGGCACTTTTGGATGGTCCAAAGGGGCTTGCAACGCATTTCCTGGGGCCTGATTTTTCAGTCGTCTCCGATGACGGCTAGGGCTACGTTTAGGTTTGCTCATGAACAGAGAACCCGGAGGGTCCAGTTGCATGTGGGGCTGCGTAAAGGCTCCCCTGGGGAGTTCTCTTGTACCCAAAGCCTTCCTTTGGTGACACTTTTGGATGGTCCAAAGGGGCTTGCAACGCGTTTTCTGGGGCCCGGGTTTTCAGTCTTCTCCCATGCCAGTTAGGGATATAATTAGGGTTGCTCGGAAAAATCGAACCCGAAGGGTCCAGTTGCATGTAGGGCTGCGTAAAGGTTCCCCTGGGAACTTCAGATGTACCCAAAGCCTTCCTTTGGGGGCACTTTTGGATGGTCCGTAGGGGCTCGCAACGCATTTCCTGGGGCCTGATTTTTCATTCGTCTGCGATGACGTCTAGGGCTACGTTTAGATTTGCTGAGGAACAGCGAACCCGGAGGGTCCAGTTGCATGTGGGGCTGCGTAAAGGCTCCCCTGGGGAGATCACTTGTACCCAAAGCCTTCCTTTGGGGGCACTTTTGGATGGTCCAAAGGGTCTCGCAACGCATTTCCTGGGGCCTGATTTTTCAGTCGTCTCCGATGACGGCTAGGGCTATGTTTAGGGATGCTCGGAAACAGCGAACCCGGAGGGTCCAGTTGCATGTGGGGCTGCGTAAAGGCTCCCCTGGGGAGTTCACTTGTACCCAAAGCCTTCCTTTTGTGACACTTTCGGATGGTCCAAATGGGCTTGCAACGCGTTTCCTGGGGCCTGATTTTTCAGTCGTCTTCGATGCCGGCTAGGGCTATGTTTAGGGATGCTCGGAAACAGCGAACCCTGAGGGTCCAGTTGCATGTGGGGCTGCGTAAAGGCTCCCCTGGGGAGTTCACTTGTACCCAAAGCCTTCCTTTGGGGGCACTTTTGGATGGGCGAAAAGGGCTCGCAACGCATTTCCTGGGGCCTGATTTTCAGTCATCATCGATGCCGGCTAGGGCTATGTTTAGGGATGCTCGGAAACAGCGAACCCGGAGGGTCCAGTTGCATGTGGGGCTGCGTAAAGGCTCCCCTGGGGAGTTCTCTTGTACCCAAAGCCTTCCTTTGGGGGCACTTTTGGATGGGCGAAAAGGGCTCGCAACGCATTTCCTGGGGCTTGATTTTTCAGTCGTCTTCGATGCCGGCTAGGGCTATGTTTAGGGATGCTCGGAAACAGCGAACCCGGAGGGTCCAGTTGCATGTGGGGCTGTGTAAAGGCTCCCCTGGGGAGTTCACTTGTACCCAAAGCCTTCCTTTGGTGATACTTTTGGATGGTCCAAAGGGGCTTGCAACGCGTTTTCTGGGGCCCGGGTTTTCAGTCTTCTCCCATGCCGGCTAGTGATATATTAAGGATTTCTCGGAAAAATCGAACCCGGAGAGTCCAGTTGCATGTGGGGCTGCGTAAAGGCTCCCCTGGGGAGTTCTATTGTACTGAAAGCCTTCCTTTGGGGGCACTTTTGGATGGGCGAAAAGGGCTTGCAACGCATTTCCTGGGGCTTGATTTTTCAGTCGTCTTCGATGCCGGCTAGGGCTATGTTTAGGGATGCTCGGAAACAGCGAACCCGGAGGGTCCAGTTGCATGTGGGGCTGCGTAAAGGCTCCCCTGGGGAGTTCACTTGTACCCAAAGCCTTCCTTTGGGGGCACTTTTGGATGGTCCGAAGGGGCTCGCAACACATTTCCTGGGGCCTGATTTTTCACTTCTCTCAGATGACGGCTAGGGATATGTTTAGGTTTGCTCAGGAACAGCGAACCCGGAGGGTCCAGTTGCATGTGGGGCTGTGTAAAGGCTCCCCTGGGGAGTTCACTTGTACCCAAAGCCTTCCTTTGGGGGCACTTTTGGATGGGCAAAAAGTGCTCGGAATGCATTTCCTGGGGCCTGATTTTTCAGTGGTGTCTCATGACGGCTAGGGCTACGTTTAGGTTTGCTCATGAACAGTTAACCCAGAGGGTCCAGTTGCATGTGGGGCTGCGTAAAGGCTCCCCTGGGGAGTTCTCTTGTACCCAAAGCCTTCCTTTCGGGGCACTTTTGGATGGACGAAAAGGGCTCGCAACGCATTTCCTGGGGCCTGATTTTTCATTCGTCTTCGATGCCGGCTAGGACTATGTTTAGGGATGCTCGGAAACAGCGAACCCGAAGGGTCCAGTTCCATGTGGGGCTGCGTAAAGCCTCTCCTGAGGAGTTCACTTGTACTCAAAGCCTTCCTTTGGGGGCACATTTGGATGGGCGAAAAGGCCTCGGAACACATTTCCTGGGGCCTGATTTTTCACTCGTCTCCGATGACGGCTAGGGCTACGTTTAGGTTTGCTCAGGAACAGCAAACCCGGAGGGTCCAGTTGCATGTGGGGCTGCGTAAAGGCTCCCCTGGGGATTTCACTTGTACCCAAAGCCTTCCTTTGGTGATACATTTGGATGGTCCAAAGGGGCTTGCAACGCGTTTTCTGGGGCCCGGGTTTTCAGTCTTCTCCCATGCCGGCTAGTGTTATATTTAGGTTTACCCGGAAAAATCGAACCCGGAGAGTCCAGTTGCATGTGGGGCTGCGTAAAGGCTCCCCTGGGGAGTTCTCTTGTACCCAAAGTCTTCCTTTGGGGGCACATTTGGATGGGCGAAAAGGCCTCGGAACGCATTTCCTGGGGCCTGATTTTTCACTCGTCTCCGATGACGGCTAGGGCTACGTTTAGGTTTGCTCAGGAACAGCAAACCCGGAGGGTCCAGTTGCGTGTGGGGCTGCGTAAAGGCTCCCCTGGGGAGATCACTTGTACCCAAAGCCTTCCTTTGGTGACACTTTTGGATGGTCCAAAGGGGCTTGCAACGTGTTTTCTGGGGCCCGGGTTTTCAGTCTTCTCCCAAGCCGGCTAGGGATATATTTAGGATTGCTCGGAAAAATCGAACCCGGAGGGTCCAGTTACATGTGGGGCTGCGTAAAGGCTCCCCTGGGGAGTTCACTTGTATCCAAAGCCTTCCTTTGGGGGCACTTTTGTATGGTCCAAAGGGGCTCGCAACGCATTTCCTGGGGCCTGATGTTTCAGTCGTCATCGATGCCGGCTAGGGCTATGTTTAGGGATGCTCGGAAACAGCGAACACGGAGGGTCCAGTTGCATGTGGGGCTGCGTAAAGGCTCCCCTGGGGAGTTCACTTGTACCTAAAGCCTTCCTTTGGGGGCACTTTTGGATGGACGAAAAGGGCTCGCAACGCATTTCCTGGGGCCTGATTTTTCAGTCGTCTTCGATGCCGGCTAGGGATATGTTTAGGTTTGCTCAGGAACAGCGAGCCCGGAGGGTCCAGTTGCATGTGGGGCTGTGTAAAGGCTCCCCTGGGGAGTTCACTTGTACCCAAAGCCTTCCTTTGGGGGCACTTTTGGATGGGCAAAAAGTGCTCGGAATGCATTTCCTGGGGCCTGATTTTTCAGTGGTGTCTCATGACGGCTAGGGCTACGTTTAGGTTTGCTCATGAACAGAGAACCCGGAGGGTCCAGTTGCATGTCGGGCTGCGTAAAGGCTCCCCTGGGGAGTTCTCTTGTACCCAAAGCCTTCCTTTGGGGGCACTTTTGGATGGGCGAAAAGGGCTCGCAACGCATTTCCTGGGGCTTTATTTTTTAGTCGTCTTCGATGCCGTCTAGGACTATGTTTAGGGATGCTGGGAAACAGCGAACCCGGAGGGTCCAGTTGCATGTGGGGTTGCGTAAAGGCTCCCCTGGGGAGTTCTCTTGTACCCAAAGCCTTCCTTTGGTGATACTTTTGGATGGTCCAAAGGGGCTTGCAACGGGTTTTCTGGGGCCCGGGTTTTCAGTCTTCTCCCATGCCGGCTAGTGATATATTTAGGTTTACCCGGAAAAATCGAACCCGGAGGGTCCAGTTGCATGTGGGGCTGCGTAAAGGCTCCCCTGGGGAGTTCACTTGTACCCAAAGCCTTCATTTGGGGGCACATTTGGATGGGCGAAAAGGGCTCGCAACGCATTTCCTGGGGCCTGATTTTTCACTCGTCTCCGATGACGGCTAGGGCTACGTTTAGGTTTGCTCAGGAACAGCAAACCCAGAGGGTCCAGTTGCATGTGGGGCTGCGTAAAGGCTCCCCTGGGGAGTTCTCTTGTACCCAAAGCCTTCCTTTGGGGGCACTTTTGGATGGGCGAAAAGGGCTTGCAACGCATTTCCTAGGGCTTGATTTTTAAGTCGTCTTCGATGCCGGCTAGGGCTATGTTTAGGGATGCTCGGAAACAGCGAACACGGAGGATCCAGTTGCATGTGGGGCTGCGTAAAGGCTCCCCTGGGGAGTTCTCTTGTACCCAAAGCCTTCCTTTGGGGGCACTTTTGGATGGACGAAAAGGGCTCGCAACGCATTTCCTGGGGCCTGATTTTTCATTCGTCTTCGATGCCGGCTAGGACTATGTTTAGGGATGCTCGGAAACAGCGAACCCGAAGGGTCCAGTTCCATGTGGGGCTGCGTAAAGCCTCTCCTGAGGAGTTCACTTGTACTCAAAGCCTTCCTTTGGGGGCACATTTGGATGGGCGAAAAGGCCTCGGAACACATTTCCTGGGGCCTGTTTTTTCACTCGTCTCCGATGACGGCTAGGGCTACGTTTAGGTTTGCTCAGGAACAGCAAACCCGGAGGGTCCAGTTGCATGTGGGGCTGCGTAAAGGCTCCCCTGGGGATTTCACTTGTACCCAAAGCCTTCCTTTGGTGATACTTTTGGATGGTCCAAAGGGGCTTGCAACGCGTTTTCTGGGGCCCGGGTTTTCAGTCTTCTCCCATGCCTGCTAGTGTTATATTTAGGTTTACCCGGAAAAATCGAACCCGGAGTGTCCAGTTGCATGTGGGGCTGCGTAAAGGCTCCCCTGGGGAGATCACTTGTACCCAAAGCCTTCCTTTGGGGGCACTTTTGGATGGTCCGAAGGGGCTCGCAACGCATTTCCTGGGTCCTGATTTTTCACTTGTCTTCGATGCCGGCTAGGGCTATGTTTAGGGATACTCGGAAACAGCGAACACGGAGGGTCCAGTTGCATGTGGGGCTGTGTAAAGGCTCCCCTGGGGAGATCACTTGTACCAAAAGCCTTCCTTTGGTGACACTTTTGGATGGTCCAAAGGGGCTTGCATCGCGTTTTCTGGGGCCCGGGTTTTCAGTCTTCTCCCAAGCCTGCTAGGGATATATTTAGGGATGCTAAGAAACAGCGAACCCGGAGAGTCCAGTTGCATGTGGGGCTGCGTAAAGGCTCCCCTGGGGAGTTCACTTGTATCCAAAGCCTTCCTTTGGGGGCACTTTTGTATGGTCCAAAGGGGCTCGCAACGCATTTCCTGGGGCCTGATGTTTCAGTCGTCATCGATGCCGGCTAGGGCTATGTTTAGGGATGCTCGGAAACAGCGAACACGGAGGGTCCAGTTGCATGTGGGGCTGCGTAAAGGCTCCCCTGGGGAGTTCACTTGTACCCAAAGCCTTCCTTTGGGGGCACTTTTGGATGGACGAAAAGGGCTCGTAACGCATTTCCTGGGGCCTGATTTTTCAGTCGTCTTCGATGCCGGCTAGGGCTATGTTTAGGGATGCTCGGAAACAGCGAACCCGGAGGGTCCAGTTGCATGTGGGGCTGCGTAAAGGCTCCCCTGGGGAGTTCACTTGTACCCAAAGCCTTCCTTTGGGGGCACTTTTGGATGGGCAAAAAGTTCTCGGAACGCATTTCCTGGGGTCTGATTTTTCAGTGGTGTCTCATGACGGCTAGGGCTACGTTTAGGTTTGCTCATGAACAGTGAACCCGGAGGGTCCAGTTCCATGTGGGGCTGCGTAAAGGCTCCCCTGGGGAGTTCTCTTGTACCCAAAGCCTTCCTTTGAGGGCACTGTTGGATGGGCGAAAAGGGCTCGCAACGCATTTCCTGGGGCTTGATTTTTCCGTCGTCTTCGATGCCGTCTAGGGCTATGTTTAGGGATGCTCGGAAACAGCGAACCCGGAGGGTTCAGTTGCATGTGGGGCTGCGTAAAGGCTCCCCTGGGGAGTTCACTTGTACCCAAAGCCTTCCTTTGGTGACACTTTTGGATGGTCCAAAGGGGCTTGCAACGCGTTTTCTGGGGCCCGGGTTTTCAGTCTTCTCCCATGCCTGCTAGTGTTATATTTAGGTTTACCCGGAAAAATCGAACCCGGAGTGTCCAGTTGCATGTGGGGCTGCGTAAAGGCTCCCCTGGGGAGATCACTTGTACCCAAAGCCTTCCTTTGGGGGCACTTTTGGATGGTCCGAAGGGGCTCGCAACGCATTTCCTGGGTCCTGATTTTTCACTTGTCTTCGATGCCGGCTAGGGCTATGCTTAGGGATACTCGGAAACAGCGAACACGGAGGGTCCAGTTGCATGTGGGGCTGTGTAAAGGCTCCCCTGGGGAGATCACTTGTACCAAAAGCCTTCCTTTGGGGGCACTTTTGGATGGGCGAAAAGGGCTCGCAACGCATTTCCTGGGGCTTTATTTTTTAGTCGTCTTCGATGCCGTCTAGGACTATGTTTAGGGATGCTGGGAAACAGCGAACCCGGAGGGTCCAGTTGCATGTGGGGTTGCGTAAAGGCTCCCCTGGGGAGTTCTCTTGTACCCAAAGCCTTCCTTTGGTGATACTTTTGGATGGTCCAAAGGGGCTTGCAACGGGTTTTCTGGGGCCCGGGTTTTCAGTCTTCTCCCATGCCGGCTAGTGATATATTTAGGTTTACCCGGAAAAATCGAACCCGGAGGGTCCAGTTGCATGTGGGGCTGCGTAAAGGCTCCCCTGGGGAGTTCACTTGTACCCAAAGCCTTCATTTGGGGGCACATTTGGATGGGCGAAAAGGGCTCGCAACGCATTTCCTGGGGCCTGATTTTTCACTCGTCTCCGATGACGGCTAGGGCTACGTTTAGGTTTGCTCAGGAACAGCAAACCCAGAGGGTCCAGTTGCATGTGGGGCTGCGTAAAGGCTCCCCTGGGGAGTTCTCTTGTACCCAAAGCCTTCCTTTGGGGGCACTTTTGGATGGGCGAAAAGGGCTTGCAACGCATTTCCTAGGGCTTGATTTTTAAGTCGTCTTCGATGCCGGCTAGGGCTACGTTTAGGTTTGCTCAGGAACAGCAAACCCGGAGGGTCCAGTTGCATGTGGGGCTGCGTAAAGGCTCCCCTGGGGATTTCACTTGTACCCAAAGCCTTCCTTTGGTGATACTTTTGGATGGTCCAAAGGGGCTTGCAACGCGTTTTCTGGGGCCCGGGTTTTCAGTCTTCTCCCATGCCTGCTAGTGTTATATTTAGGTTTACCCGGAAAAATCGAACCCGGAGTGTCCAGTTGCATGTGGGGCTGCGTAAAGGCTCCCCTGGGGAGATCACTTGTACCCAAAGCCTTCCTTTGGGGGCACTTTTGGATGGTCCGAAGGGGCTCGCAACGCATTTCCTGGGTCCTGATTTTTCACTTGTCTTCGATGCCGGCTAGGGCTATGTTTAGGGATACTCGGAAACAGCGAACACGGAGGGTCCAGTTGCATGTGGGGCTGTGTAAAGGCTCCCCTGGGGAGATCACTTGTACCAAAAGCCTTCCTTTGGTGACACTTTTGGATGGTCCAAAGGGGCTTGCATCGCGTTTTCTGGGGCCCGGGTTTTCAGTCTTCTCCCAAGCCTGCTAGGGATATATTTAGGGATGCTAAGAAACAGCGAACCCGGAGAGTCCAGTTGCATGTGGGGCTGCGTAAAGGCTCCCCTGGGGAGTTCACTTGTACCCAAAGCCTTCCTTTGGTGACACTTTTGGATGGTCCAAAGGGGCTTGCAACGCGTTTTCTGGGGCCCGGGTTTTCAGTCTTCTCCCATGCCTGCTAGTGTTATATTTAGGTTTACCCGGAAAAATCGAACCCGGAGTGTCCAGTTGCATGTGGGGCTGCGTAAAGGCTCCCCTGGGGAGATCACTTGTACCCAAAGCCTTCCTTTGGGGGCACTTTTGGATGGTCCGAAGGGGCTCGCAACGCATTTCCTGGGTCCTGATTTTTCACTTGTCTTCGATGCCGGCTAGGGCTATGCTTAGGGATACTCGGAAACAGCGAACACGGAGGGTCCAGTTGCATGTGGGGCTGTGTAAAGGCTCCCCTGGGGAGATCACTTGTACCAAAAGCCTTCCTTTGGGGGCACTTTTGGATGGGCGAAAAGGGCTCGCAACGCATTTCCTGGGGCTTTATTTTTTAGTCGTCTTCGATGCCGTCTAGGACTATGTTTAGGGATGCTGGGAAACAGCGAACCCGGAGGGTCCAGTTGCATGTGGGGTTGCGTAAAGGCTCCCCTGGGGAGTTCTCTTGTACCCAAAGCCTTCCTTTGGTGATACTTTTGGATGGTCCAAAGGGGCTTGCAACGGGTTTTCTGGGGCCCGGGTTTTCAGTCTTCTCCCATGCCGGCTAGTGATATATTTAGGTTTACCCGGAAAAATCGAACCCGGAGGGTCCAGTTGCATGTGGGGCTGCGTAAAGGCTCCCCTGGGGAGTTCACTTGTACCCAAAGCCTTCATTTGGGGGCACATTTGGATGGGCGAAAAGGGCTCGCAACGCATTTCCTGGGGCCTGATTTTTCACTCGTCTCCGATGACGGCTAGGGCTACGTTTAGGTTTGCTCAGGAACAGCAAACCCAGAGGGTCCAGTTGCATGTGGGGCTGCGTAAAGGCTCCCCTGGGGAGTTCTCTTGTACCCAAAGCCTTCCTTTGGGGGCACTTTTGGATGGGCGAAAAGGGCTTGCAACGCATTTCCTAGGGCTTGATTTTTAAGTCGTCTTCGATGCCGGCTAGGGCTATGTTTAGGGATGCTCGGAAACAGCGAACACGGAGGATCCAGTTGCATGTGGGGCTGCGTAAAGGCTCCCCTGGGGAGTTCTCTTGTACCCAAAGCCTTCCTTTGGGGGCACTTTTGGATGGACGAAAAGGGCTCGCAACGCATTTCCTGGGGCCTGATTTTTCATTCGTCTTCGATGCCGGCTAGGACTATGTTTAGGGATGCTCGGAAACAGCGAACCCGAAGGGTCCAGTTCCATGTGGGGCTGCGTAAAGCCTCTCCTGAGGAGTTCACTTGTACTCAAAGCCTTCCTTTGGGGGCACATTTGGATGGGCGAAAAGGCCTCGGAACACATTTCCTGGGGCCTGTTTTTTCACTCGTCTCCGATGACGGCTAGGGCTACGTTTAGGTTTGCTCAGGAACAGCAAACCCGGAGGGTCCAGTTGCATGTGGGGCTGCGTAAAGGCTCCCCTGGGGATTTCACTTGTACCCAAAGCCTTCCTTTGGTGATACTTTTGGATGGTCCAAAGGGGCTTGCAACGCGTTTTCTGGGGCCCGGGTTTTCAGTCTTCTCCTATGCCTGCTAGTGTTATATTTAGGTTTACCCGGAAAAATCGAACCCGGAGGGTCCAGTTGCATGTGGGGCTGCGTAAAGGCTCCCCTGGGGAGATCACTTGTACCCAAAGCCTTCCTTTGGGGGCACTTTTGGATGGTCCGAAGGGGCTCGCAACGCATTTCCTGGGTCCTGATTTTTCACTTGTCTTCGATGCCGGCTAGGGCTATGTTTAGGGATACTCGGAAACAGCGAACACGGAGGGTCCAGTTGCATGTGGGGCTGTGTAAAGGCTCCCCTGGGGAGATCACTTGTACCAAAAGCCTTCCTTTGGTGACACTTTTGGATGGTCCAAAGGGGCTTGCATCGCGTTTTCTGGGGCCCGGGTTTTCAGTCTTCTCCCAAGCCTGCTAGGGATATATTTAGGGATGCTAAGAAACAGCGAACCCGGAGAGTCCAGTTGCATGTGGGGCTGCGTAAAGGCTCCCCTGGGGAGTTCACTTGTATCCAAAGCCTTCCTTTGGGGGCACTTTTGTATGGTCCAAAGGGGCTCGCAACGCATTTCCTGGGGCATGATGTTTCAGTCGTCATCGATGCCGGCTAGGGCTATGTTTAGGGATGCTCGGAAACAGCGAACACGGAGGGTCCAGTTGCATGTGGGGCTGCGTAAAGGCTCCCCTGGGGAGTTCACTTGTACCCAAAGCCTTCCTTTGGGGGCACTTTTGGATGGACGAAAAGGGCTCGTAACGCATTTCCTGGGGCCTGATTTTTCAGTCGTCTTCGATGCCGGCTAGGGCTATGTTTAGGGATGCTCGGAAACAGCGAACCCGGAGGGTCCAGTTGCATGTGGGGCTGCGTAAAGGCTCCCCTGGGGAGTTCACTTGTACCCAAAGCCTTCCTTTGGGGGCACTTTTGGATGGGCAAAAAGTTCTCGGAACGCATTTCCTGGGGTCTGATTTTTCAGTGGTGTCTCATGACGGCTAGGGCTACGTTTAGGTTTGCTCATGAACAGTGAACCCGGAGGGTCCAGTTCCATGTGGGGCTGCGTAAAGGCTCCCCTGGGGAGTTCTCTTGTACCCAAAGCCTTCCTTTGGGGGCACATTTGGATGGGCGAAAAGGCCTCGGAACGCATTTCCTGGGGCCTGATTTTTCACTCGTCTCCGATGACGGCTAGGGCTACGTTTAGGTTTGCTCAGGAACAGCAAACCCGGAGGGTCCAGTTGCGTGTGGGGCTGCGTAAAGGCTCCCCTGGGGAGATCACTTGTACCCAAAGCCTTCCTTTGGTGACACTTTTGGATGGTCCAAAGGGGCTTGCAACGTGTTTTCTGGGGCCCGGGTTTTCAGTCTTCTCCCAAGCCGGCTAGGGATATATTTAGGATTGCTCGGAAAAATCGAACCCGGAGGGTCCAGTTACATGTGGGGCTGCGTAAAGGCTCCCCTGGGGAGTTCACTTGTATCCAAAGCCTTCCTTTGGGGGCACTTTTGTATGGTCCAAAGGGGCTCGCAACGCATTTCCTGGGGCCTGATGTTTCAGTCGTCATCGATGCCGGCTAGGGCTATGTTTAGGGATGCTCGGAAACAGCGAACACGGAGGGTCCAGTTGCATGTGGGGCTGCGTAAAGGCTCCCCTGGGGAGTTCACTTGTACCTAAAGCCTTCCTTTGGGGGCACTTTTGGATGGACGAAAAGGGCTCGCAACGCATTTCCTGGGGCCTGATTTTTCAGTCGTCTTCGATGCCGGCTAGGGATATGTTTAGGTTTGCTCAGGAACAGCGAGCCCGGAGGGTCCAGTTGCATGTGGGGCTGTGTAAAGGCTCCCCTTGGGAGTTCACTTGTACCCAAAGCCTTCCTTTGGGGGCACTTTTGGATGGGCAAAAAGTGCTCGGAATGCATTTCCTGGGGCCTGATTTTTCAGTGGTGTCTCATGACGGCTAGGGCTACGTTTAGGTTTGCTCATGAACAGAGAACCCGGAGGGTCCAGTTGCATGTCGGGCTGCGTAAAGGCTCCCCTGGGGAGTTCTCTTGTACCCAAAGCCTTCCTTTGGGGGCACTTTTGGATGGGCGAAAAGGGCTCGCAACGCATTTCCTGGGGCTTTATTTTTTAGTCGTCTTCGATGCCGTCTAGGACTATGTTTAGGGATGCTGGGAAACAGCGAACCCGGAGGGTCCAGTTGCATGTGGGGTTGCGTAAAGGCTCCCCTGGGGAGTTCTCTTGTACCCAAAGCCTTCCTTTGGTGATACTTTTGGATGGTCCAAAGGGGCTTGCAACGGGTTTTCTGGGGCCCGGGTTTTCAGTCTTCTCCCATGCCGGCTAGTGATATATTTAGGTTTACCCGGAAAAATCGAACCCGGAGGGTCCAGTTGCATGTGGGGCTGCGTAAAGGCTCCCCTGGGGAGTTCACTTGTACCCAAAGCCTTCATTTGGGGGCACATTTGGATGGGCGAAAAGGGCTCGCAACGCATTTCCTGGGGCCTGATTTTTCACTCGTCTCCGATGACGGCTAGGGCTACGTTTAGGTTTGCTCAGGAACAGCAAACCCAGAGGGTCCAGTTGCATGTGGGGCTGCGTAAAGGCTCCCCTGGGGAGTTCTCTTGTACCCAAAGCCTTCCTTTGGGGGCACTTTTGGATGGGCGAAAAGGGCTTGCAACGCATTTCCTAGGGCTTGATTTTTAAGTCGTCTTCGATGCCGGCTAGGGCTATGTTTAGGGATGCTCGGAAACAGCGAACACGGAGGATCCAGTTGCATGTGGGGCTGCGTAAAGGCTCCCCTGGGGAGTTCTCTTGTACCCAAAGCCTTCCTTTGGGGGCACTTTTGGATGGACGAAAAGGGCTCGCAACGCATTTCCTGGGGCCTGATTTTTCATTCGTCTTCGATGCCGGCTAGGACTATGTTTAGGGATGCTCGGAAACAGCGAACCCGAAGGGTCCAGTTCCATGTGGGGCTGCGTAAAGCCTCTCCTGAGGAGTTCACTTGTACTCAAAGCCTTCCTTTGGGGGCACATTTGGATGGGCGAAAAGGCCTCGGAACACATTTCCTGGGGCCTGTTTTTTCACTCGTCTCCGATGACGGCTAGGGCTACGTTTAGGTTTGCTCAGGAACAGCAAACCCGGAGGGTCCAGTTGCATGTGGGGCTGCGTAAAGGCTCCCCTGGGGATTTCACTTGTACCCAAAGCCTTCCTTTGGTGATACTTTTGGATGGTCCAAAGGGGCTTGCAACGCGTTTTCTGGGGCCCGGGTTTTCAGTCTTCTCCCATGCCTGCTAGTGTTATATTTAGGTTTACCCGGAAAAATCGAACCCGGAGTGTCCAGTTGCATGTGGGGCTGCGTAAAGGCTCCCCTGGGGAGATCACTTGTACCCAAAGCCTTCCTTTGGGGGCACTTTTGGATGGTCCGAAGGGGCTCGCAACGCATTTCCTGGGTCCTGATTTTTCACTTGTCTTCGATGCCGGCTAGGGCTATGTTTAGGGATACTCGGAAACAGCGAACACGGAGGGTCCAGTTGCATGTGGGGCTGTGTAAAGGCTCCCCTGGGGAGATCACTTGTACCAAAAGCCTTCCTTTGGTGACACTTTTGGATGGTCCAAAGGGGCTTGCATCGCGTTTTCTGGGGCCCGGGTTTTCAGTCTTCTCCCAAGCCTGCTAGGGATATATTTAGGGATGCTAAGAAACAGCGAACCCGGAGAGTCCAGTTGCATGTGGGGCTGCGTAAAGGCTCCCCTGGGGAGTTCACTTGTATCCAAAGCCTTCCTTTGGGGGCACTTTTGTATGGTCCAAAGGGGCTCGCAACGCATTTCCTGGGGCCTGATGTTTCAGTCGTCATCGATGCCGGCTAGGGCTATGTTTAGGGATGCTCGGAAACAGCGAACACGGAGGGTCCAGTTGCATGTGGGGCTGCGTAAAGGCTCCCCTGGGGAGTTCACTTGTACCCAAAGCCTTCCTTTGGGGGCACTTTTGGATGGACGAAAAGGGCTCGTAACGCATTTCCTGGGGCCTGATTTTTCAGTCGTCTTCGATGCCGGCTAGGGCTATGTTTAGGGATGCTCGGAAACAGCGAACCCGGAGGGTCCAGTTGCATGTGGGGCTGCGTAAAGGCTCCCCTGGGGAGTTCACTTGTACCCAAAGCCTTCCTTTGGGGGCACTTTTGGATGGGCAAAAAGTTCTCGGAACGCATTTCCTGGGGTCTGATTTTTCAGTGGTGTCTCATGACGGCTAGGGCTACGTTTAGGTTTGCTCATGAACAGTGAACCCGGAGGGTCCAGTTCCATGTGGGGCTGCGTAAAGGCTCCCCTGGGGAGTTCTCTTGTACCCAAAGCCTTCCTTTGAGGGCACTGTTGGATGGGCGAAAAGGGCTCGCAACGCATTTCCTGGGGCTTGATTTTTCCGTCGTCTTCGATGCCGTCTAGGGCTATGTTTAGGGATGCTCGGAAACAGCGAACCCGGAGGGTTCAGTTGCATGTGGGGCTGCGTAAAGGCTCCCCTGGGGAGTTCACTTGTACCCAAAGCCTTCCTTTGGTGACACTTTTGGATGGTCCAAAGGGGCTTGCAACGCGTTTTCTGGGGCCCGGGTTTTCAGTCTTCTCCCATGCCTGCTAGTGTTATATTTAGGTTTACCCGGAAAAATCGAACCCGGAGTGTCCAGTTGCATGTGGGGCTGCGTAAAGGCTCCCCTGGGGAGATCACTTGTACCCAAAGCCTTCCTTTGGGGGCACTTTTGGATGGTCCGAAGGGGCTCGCAACGCATTTCCTGGGTCCTGATTTTTCACTTGTCTTCGATGCCGGCTAGGGCTATGTTTAGGGATACTCGGAAACAGCGAACACGGAGGGTCCAGTTGCATGTGGGGCTGTGTAAAGGCTCCCCTGGGGAGATCACTTGTACCAAAAGCCTTCCTTTGGGGGCACTTTTGGATGGGCGAAAAGGGCTCGCAACGCATTTCCTGGGGCTTTATTTTTTAGTCGTCTTCGATGCCGTCTAGGACTATGTTTAGGGATGCTGGGAAACAGCGAACCCGGAGGGTCCAGTTGCATGTGGGGTTGCGTAAAGGCTCCCCTGGGGAGTTCTCTTGTACCCAAAGCCTTCCTTTGGTGATACTTTTGGATGGTCCAAAGGGGCTTGCAACGGGTTTTCTGGGGCCCGGGTTTTCAGTCTTCTCCCATGCCGGCTAGTGATATATTTAGGTTTACCCGGAAAAATCGAACCCGGAGGGTCCAGTTGCATGTGGGGCTGCGTAAAGGCTCCCCTGGGGAGTTCACTTGTACCCAAAGCCTTCATTTGGGGGCACATTTGGATGGGCGAAAAGGGCTCGCAACGCATTTCCTGGGGCCTGATTTTTCACTCGTCTCCGATGACGGCTAGGGCTACGTTTAGGTTTGCTCAGGAACAGCAAACCCAGAGGGTCCAGTTGCATGTGGGGCTGCGTAAAGGCTCCCCTGGGGAGTTCTCTTGTACCCAAAGCCTTCCTTTGGGGGCACTTTTGGATGGGCGAAAAGGGCTTGCAACGCATTTCCTAGGGCTTGATTTTTAAGTCGTCTTCGATGCCGGCTAGGGCTATGTTTAGGGATGCTCGGAAACAGCGAACACGGAGGATCCAGTTGCATGTGGGGCTGCGTAAAGGCTCCCCTGGGGAGTTCTCTTGTACCCAAAGCCTTCCTTTGGGGGCACTTTTGGATGGACGAAAAGGGCTCGCAACGCATTTCCTGGGGCCTGATTTTTCATTCGTCTTCGATGCCGGCTAGGACTATGTTTAGGGATGCTCGGAAACAGCGAACCCGAAGGGTCCAGTTCCATGTGGGGCTGCGTAAAGCCTCTCCTGAGGAGTTCACTTGTACTCAAAGCCTTCCTTTGGGGGCACATTTGGATGGGCGAAAAGGCCTCGGAACACATTTCCTGGGGCCTGTTTTTTCACTCGTCTCCGATGACGGCTAGGGCTACGTTTAGGTTTGCTCAGGAACAGCAAACCCGGAGGGTCCAGTTGCATGTGGGGCTGCGTAAAGGCTCCCCTGGGGATTTCACTTGTACCCAAAGCCTTCCTTTGGTGATACTTTTGGATGGTCCAAAGGGGCTTGCAACGCGTTTTCTGGGGCCCGGGTTTTCAGTCTTCTCCTATGCCTGCTAGTGTTATATTTAGGTTTACCCGGAAAAATCGAACCCGGAGTGTCCAGTTGCATGTGGGGCTGCGTAAAGGCTCCCCTGGGGAGATCACTTGTACCCAAAGCCTTCCTTTGGGGGCACTTTTGGATGGTCCGAAGGGGCTCGCAACGCATTTCCTGGGTCCTGATTTTTCACTTGTCTTCGATGCCGGCTAGGGCTATGTTTAGGGATACTCGGAAACAGCGAACACGGAGGGTCCAGTTGCATGTGGGGCTGTGTAAAGGCTCCCCTGGGGAGATCACTTGTACCAAAAGCCTTCCTTTGGTGACACTTTTGGATGGTCCAAAGGGGCTTGCATCGCGTTTTCTGGGGCCCGGGTTTTCAGTCTTCTCCCAAGCCTGCTAGGGATATATTTAGGGATGCTAAGAAACAGCGAACCCGGAGAGTCCAGTTGCATGTGGGGCTGCGTAAAGGCTCCCCTGGGGAGTTCACTTGTATCCAAAGCCTTCCTTTGGGGGCACTTTTGTATGGTCCAAAGGGGCTCGCAACGCATTTCCTGGGGCCTGATGTTTCAGTCGTCATCGATGCCGGCTAGGGCTATGTTTAGGGATGCTCGGAAACAGCGAACACGGAGGGTCCAGTTGCATGTGGGGCTGCGTAAAGGCTCCCCTGGGGAGTTCACTTGTACCCAAAGCCTTCCTTTGGGGGCACTTTTGGATGGACGAAAAGGGCTCGTAACGCATTTCCTGGGGCCTGATTTTTCAGTCGTCTTCGATGCCGGCTAGGGCTATGTTTAGGGATGCTCGGAAACAGCGAACCCGGAGGGTCCAGTTGCATGTGGGGCTGCGTAAAGGCTCCCCTGGGGAGTTCACTTGTACCCAAAGCCTTCCTTTGGGGGCACTTTTGGATGGGCAAAAAGTTCTCGGAACGCATTTCCTGGGGTCTGATTTTTCAGTGGTGTCTCATGACGGCTAGGGCTACGTTTAGGTTTGCTCATGAACAGTGAACCCGGAGGGTCCAGTTCCATGTGGGGCTGCGTAAAGGCTCCCCTGGGGAGTTCTCTTGTACCCAAAGCCTTCCTTTGGGGGCACTGTTGGATGGGCGAAAAGGGCTCGCAACGCATTTCCTGGGGCTTGATTTTTCCGTCGTCTTCGATGCCGTCTAGGGCTATGTTTAGGGATGCTCGGAAACAGCGAACCCGGAGGGTTCAGTTGCATGTGGGGCTGCGTAAAGGCTCCCCTGGGGAGTTCACTTGTACCCAAAGCCTTCCTTTGGTGACACTTTTGGATGGTCCAAAGGGGCTTGCAACGCGTTTTCTGGGGCCCGGGTTTTCAGTCTTCTCCCATGCCTGCTAGTGTTATATTTAGGTTTACCCGGAAAAATCGAACCCGGAGTGTCCAGTTGCATGTGGGGCTGCGTAAAGGCTCCCCTGGGGAGATCACTTGTACCCAAAGCCTTCCTTTGGGGGCACTTTTGGATGGTCCGAAGGGGCTCGCAACGCATTTCCTGGGTCCTGATTTTTCACTTGTCTTCGATGCCGGCTAGGGCTATGTTTAGGGATACTCGGAAACAGCGAACACGGAGGGTCCAGTTGCATGTGGGGCTGTGTAAAGGCTCCCCTGGGGAGATCACTTGTACCAAAAGCCTTCCTTTGGTGACACTTTTGGATGGTCCAAAGGGGCTTGCATCGCGTTTTCTGGGGCCCGGGTTTTCAGTCTTCTCCCAAGCCTGCTAGGGATATATTTAGGGATGCTAAGAAACAGCGAACCCGGAGAGTCCAGTTGCATGTGGGGCTGCGTAAAGGCTCCCCTGGGGAGTTCACTTGTATCCAAAGCCTTCCTTTGGGGGCACTTTTGTATGGTCCAAAGGGGCTCGCAACGCATTTCCTGGGGCCTGATGTTTCAGTCGTCATCGATGCCGGCTAGGGCTATGTTTAGGGATGCTCGGAAACAGCGAACACGGAGGGTCCAGTTGCATGTGGGGCTGCGTAAAGGCTCCCCTGGGGAGTTCACTTGTACCCAAAGCCTTCCTTTGGGGGCACTTTTGGATGGACGAAAAGGGCTCGTAACGCATTTCCTGGGGCCTGATTTTTCAGTCGTCTTCGATGCCGGCTAGGGCTATGTTTAGGGATGCTCGGAAACAGCGAACCCGGAGGGTCCAGTTGCATGTGGGGCTGCGTAAAGGCTCCCCTGGGGAGTTCACTTGTACCCAAAGCCTTCCTTTGGGGGCACTTTTGGATGGGCAAAAAGTTCTCGGAACGCATTTCCTGGGGTCTGATTTTTCAGTGGTGTCTCATGACGGCTAGGGCTACGTTTAGGTTTGCTCATGAACAGTGAACCCGGAGGGTCCAGTTCCATGTGGGGCTGCGTAAAGGCTCCCCTGGGGAGTTCTCTTGTACCCAAAGCCTTCCTTTGAGGGCACTGTTGGATGGGCGAAAAGGGCTCGCAACGCATTTCCTGGGGCTTGATTTTTCAGTCGTCTTCGATGCCGTCTAGGGCTATGTTTAGGGATGCTCGGAAACAGCGAACCCGGAGGGTTCAGTTGCATGTGGGGCTGCGTAAAGGCTCCCCTGGGGAGTTCACTTGTACCCAAAGCCTTCCTTTGGTGACACTTTTGGATGGTCCAAAGGGGCTTGCAACGCGTTTTCTGGGGCCCGGGTTTTCAGTCTTCTCCCATGCCGGCTAGTGATATATTTAGGATTGCTCGGAAAAATCGAACCCGGAGGGTCCAGTTGCATGTGGGGCTGCGTAAAGGCTCCCCTGGGGAGTTCTCTTGTACCCAAAGTCTTCCTTTGGGGGCACATTTGGATGGGCGGAAAGGCCTCGGAACGCATTTCCTGGGGCCTGATTTTTCACTCGTCTCCGATAACGGCTAGGGCTATGTTTAGGGATACTCGGAAACAGCGAACACGGAGGGTCCAGTTGCAAGTGGGGCAGCGTAAAGGCTCCCCTGGGGAGTTCACTTGTACCCAAAGCCTTCCTTTGGGGGCACTTTTGGATGGACGAAAAGGGCTCGCAACGCATTTCCTGGGGCCTGATTTTTCAGTCGTCTCCGATTACGGCTAGGGCTATGTTCAGGGATGCTCGGAAACAGCGAACCCGGAGGGTCCAGTTGCATGTGGGGCTGCGTAAAGGCTCCCCTGGGGAGTTCACTTGTACCCAAAGCCTTCCTTTGGTGACACTTTTGGATGGTCCAAAGGGGCTTGCAACGCGTTTTCTTGGGCCCGGGTTTTCAGTCTTCTCCCATGCCGGCTAGTGATATATTTAGTTTTACCCGGAAAAATCGAACCCGGAGGGTCCAGTTGCATGTGGGGCTGCGTAAAGTCTCCCCTGGGGAGTTCACTTGTACCCAAAGCCTTCCTTTGGGGGCACTTTTGAATGGGCGAAAAGGGCTCGCAACGCATTTCCTGGGGTCTGATTTTTCAGTCGACTTCGATGCCGGCTAGGGCTATGTTTAGGGATGCTCGGAAACAGCGAACCCGAAGGGTCCAGTTGCATGTGGGGCAGCGTAAAGGCTCCCCTGGGGAGTTCACTTGTACCCAAAGCCTTCCTTTGGGGGCACATTTGGATGGGCGAAAAGGGCTCGCAACTCATTTCCTGGGGCCTGATTTTTCACTCGTCTCCGATGACGGCTAGGGCTACGTTTAGGTTTGCTCAGGAACAGCAAACCCGGAGGGTCCAGTTGCATGTGGGGCTGCGTAAAGGCTCCCCTGGGGAGTTCTCTTGTACCAAAAGCCTTCCTTTGGTGACACTTTTGGATGGTCCAAAGGGGCTTGCAACGCATTTTCTGGGGCTCGGGTTTTCAGTCTTCTCCCATGCCGGCTAGGAATATATTTAGGGTTGCTCGGAAAAATCGAACCCGAAGGGTCCAGTTGCATGTGGGGCTGCGTAAAGGCTCCCCTGGGGAGTTCTCTTGTACCCAAAGCCTTCCTTTGGGGGCACTTTTGGATGGGCGAAAAGGGCTCGCAACGCATTTCCTGGGGCTTGATTTTTCATTCGTCTTCGATGCCGGCTAGGGCTATGTTTAGGGATGCTCGGAAACAGCGAACCCGGAGGGTCCAGTTGCATGTGGGGCTGCGTAAAGGCTCCCCTGGGGAGTTCTCTTGTACCCAAAGCCTTCCTTTGGGGGCACATTTGGTTGGGCGAAAAGGCCTCGGAACGCATTTCCTGGGGCCTGATTTTTCACTCGTCTCTGATGACGGCTAGTGCTACGTATAAGTTTGCTCAAGAACAGCAAACCCGGAGGGTCCAGTTGCATGTGGGGCTACGTAAAGGCTCCCCTGGGGAGATCACTTGTACCCAAAGCCTTCCTTTGGGGGCACTTTTGGATGTTCCGAAGGGGCTCGCAACGCATTTCCTGGGGCCTGATTTTTCAGTCATCATCGATGCCGGCTAGGGCTATGTTTAGGGATGCTCGGAAACAGCGAACACGGAGGGTCCAGTTGCAAGTGGGGCTGCGTAAAGGCTCCCCTGGGGAGTTCTCTTGTACCCAAAGTCTTCCTTTGGGGGCACTTTTGGATGGGCGAAAAGTGCTCGCAACGCATTTCCTGGGGTTTGATTTTTCAGTCGTCTTCGATGCCGGCTAGGGCTATGCTTAGGGATGCTGGGAAACAGCGAATCCTGAGGGTCCAGTTGCATGTGGGGCTGCGTAAAGGCTCCCCTGGGGAGTTCACTTGTACCCAAAGCCTTCCTTTGGTGATACTTTTGGATGGTCCAAAGGGGCTTGCAACGCGTTTTCTGGGGCCCGGGTTTTCAGTCTTCTCCCATGCCGGCTAGTGATATATTTAGGTTTACCCGGAAAAATCGAACCCGGAGGGTCCAGTTGCATGTGGGGCTGCGTAAAGGCTCCCCTGGGGAGTTCTCTTGTACCCAAAGTCTTACTTTGGGGGCACATTTGGATGGGCGGAAAGGCCTCGGAACGCATTTCCTGGGGCCTGATTTTTCACTCGTCTCCGATGACGGCTAGGGCTATGTTTAGGGATGCTCGGAAACAGCGAACACGGAGGGTCCAGTTGCATGTGGGGCTGCGTAAAGGCTCCCCTGGGGAGATCACTTGTACCCAAAGCCTTCCTTTGGGGGCACTTTTGGATGGACGAAAAGGGCTCGCAACGCATTTCCTGGGGCCTGATTTTTCACTCGTCTCCGATGCCGGCTAGGGCTATGTTTAGGGATGCTCGGAAACAGCGAACCCGGAGGGTCCAGTTGCATGTGGGGCTGCGTAAAGGCTCCCCTGGGGAGTTCACTTGTACCCAAAGCCTTTTTTGGGGGGCACTTTTGGATGGGCAAAAAGTTCTCGGAACGCATTTCCTGGGGCCTGATTTTTCAGTGGTGTCTCATGACGGCTAGGGCTACGTTTAGGTTTGCTCATGAACAGTGAACCCGGAGGGTCCATTTGCATGTGGGGCTGCGTAAAGGCTCCCCTGGGGAGTTCACTTGTACCCAAAGCCTTCCTTTGGGGGCACTTTTGGATGGACGAAAAGGGCTCGCAACGCATTTCCTGGGGCCTGATTTTTCAGTCGTCTTCAATGCCGGCTAGGGCTATGTTTAGGGATGCTCGGAAACAGCGAACCCGGAGGGTCCAGTTGTATGTGGGGCTGCGTAAAGGCTCCCCTGGGGAGTTCACTTGTACCCAAAGCCTTCATTTGGGGGCACTTTTGGATGGTCCAAAGGGGCTTGCAACGCATTTTCTGGGGCTCGGGTTTTCAGTCTTCTCCCATGCCGGCTAGTGATATATTTAGGATTGCTCGGAAAAATCGAACCCGGAGGGTCCAGTTGCATGTGGGGCTGCGTAAAGGCTCCACTGGGGAGTTCTCTTGTACCCAAAGCCTTCCTTTGGGGGCACATTTGGATGGGCGAAAAGGCCTCGGAACGCATTTCCTGGGGCCTGATTTTTCACTCGTCTCTGATGACGGCTAGGGCTACGTATAGGTTTGCTCAAGAACAGCAAACCCGGAGGGTCCAGTTGCATGTGGGGCTGCGTAAAGGCTCCCCTGGGGAGATCACTTGTACCCAAAGCCTTCCTTTGGGGCACTTTTGGATGTTCCGAAGGGGCTCGCAACGCATTTCCTGGGTCCTGATTTTTCACTTGTCTTCGATGACGGCTAGGGCTATGTTTAGGGATACTCGGAAACAGCGAAACCGGAGGGTCCAGTTGCATGTGGGGCTGCGTAAAGGCTCCCCTGGGGAGTTCTCTTGTACCCAAAGCCTTCCTTTGGTGACACTTTTGGATGGTCCAAAGGGGCTTGCAACGCGTTTTCTGGGGCCCGGGTTTTCAGTCTTCCCCCAAGCCGGCTAGGGATATATTTTGGATTGCTCGGAAAAATCGAACCCTGAGGGTCCAGTTGCATGTGGGGCTGCGTAAAGGCTCCCCTGGGGAGTTCTCTTGTACCCAAAGTCTTCCTTTGGGGGCACATTTGGATGGGCGAAAAGGCCTCGGAACGCATTTCCTGGGGCCTGATATTTCACTCGTCTCCGATGCCGGCTACGGCTATGTGTAGGGATGCTCGGAAACAGCGAACCCGGAGGGTCCAGTTGCATGTGGGGCTGCGTAAAGGCTCCCCTGGGGAGTTCACTTGTACCCAAAGCCTTCCTTTGGGGGCACTTTTGGATGGGCGAAAAGGGCTCGCAACGCATTTCCTGGGGCCTGATTTTTCACTCGTCTCCGATGACGGCTAGGGCTACGTTTAGGTTTGCTCAGGAACAGCAAACCCGGAGGGTCCAGTTGCATGTGGGGCTGCGTAAAGGCTACCCTGGGGAGTTCTCTTGTACCCAAAGCCTTCCTTTGGTGACACTTTTGGATGGTCCAAAGGGGCTTGCAACGCATTTTCTGCGGCTCGGGTTTTCAGTCTTCTCCCATGCCGGCTAGGAATATATTTAGGGTTGCTCGGAAAAATCGAACAAGAAGGGTCCAGTTGCATGTGGGGCTGCGTAAAGGCTCCCCTGGGTAGTTCACTTGTACCCAAAGCCTTCCTTTGGGGGCACTTTTTGATGGGCGAAAAGGGCCTCGGAACGCATTTCCTGGGGCTTGATTTTTCATTCGTCTTCGATGCCGGCTAGGGCTATGTTTAGGGATGCTCGGAAACAGCGAACCCGGAGGGTCCAGTTGCATGTGGGGCTGCGTAAAGGCTCCCCTGGGGAGTTCTCTTGTACCCAAAGTCTTACTTTGGGGGCACTTTTGGATGGGCGAAAAGGGCTCGCAACGCATTTCCTGGGGCCTGATTTTTCACTCGTCTCCGATGACGGCTAGGGTTACGTTTAGGTTTGCTCAGGAACAGCAAACCCGGAGGGTCCAGTTGCATGTGGGGCTGCGTAAAGGCTCCCCTGGGGAGATCACTTGTACCCAAAGCCTTCCTTTGGGGGCACTTTTGGATGTTCCGAAGGGGCTCGCAACGCATTTCCTGGGTCCTGATTTTTCACTTGTCTTCGATGCCGGCTAGGGCTATGTTTAGGGATACTCGGAAACAGCGAACCCGGAGGGTCCAGTTGCATGTGGGGCTGCGTAAAGGCTCCCCTGGGGATTTCACTTGTACCCAAAGCCTTCCTTTGTTGACACTTTTGGATGGTCCAAAGAGGCTTGCAACGCGTTTTCTGGGGCCCGGGTTTTCAGTCTTCTCCCAAGCCGGCTAGGGATATATTTTGGATTGCTCGGAAAAATCGAACCCGGAGGGTCCAGTTGCATGTGGGGCTGCGTAAAGGCTCCCCTGGGGAGTTCTCTTGTACCCAAAGTCTTACTTTGGGGGCACATTTGGATGGTCGAAAAGGCCTCGGAACGCATTTCCTGGGGCCTGATATTTCACTCGTCTCCGATTACGGCTAGGGCTATGTTTAGGGATGCTCGGAAACAGCGAACCTGGAGGGTCCAGTTGCATGTGGGGCTGCGTAAAGGCTCCCCTGGGGAGTTCACTTGTACCCAAAGCCTTCCTTTGGGGGCACTTTTGGATGGGCGAAAAGGGCTCGCAACGCATTTCCTGGGGCCTGATTTTTCAGTCGTCTTCGATGCCGGCTAGCGCTATGTTTAGGGATGCTCGGAAACAGCGAACCCGGAGGGTCCAGTTGCATGTGGGGCTGCGTAAAGGCTCCCCTGGGGAGTTCACTTGTACCCAAAGCCTTCCTTTGGGGGCACTTTTGGATGGGCGAAAAGGGCTCGCAACGCATTTCCTGGGGCCTGATTTTTCACTCGTCTCCGATGACGGCTAGGGCTACGTTTAGGTTTGCTCAGGAACAGCAAACCCGGAGGGTCCAGTTGCATGTGGGGCTGCGTAAAGGCTACCCTGGGGAGTTCTCTTGTACCCAAAGCCTTCCTTTGGTGACACTTTTGGATGGTCCAAAGGGGCTTGCAACGCATTTTCTGGGGCTCGGGTTTTCAGTCTTCTCCCATGCCGGCTAGGAATATATTTAGGGTTGCTCGGAAAAATCGAACAAGAAGGGTCCAGTTGCATGTGGGGCTGCGTAAAGGCTCCCCTGGGGAGTTCACTTGTACCCAAAGCCTTCCT
Source organism: Anas acuta (assembly GCF_963932015.1). Classification (NCBI taxonomy): domain Eukaryota; kingdom Metazoa; phylum Chordata; class Aves; order Anseriformes; family Anatidae; genus Anas; species Anas acuta. The sequence continues at coordinate 105,772 of NW_027076281.1, read as the reverse complement.
TTGGGGGCACTTTTGGATGGGCGAAAAGGGCTCGCAACGCATTTCCTGGGGCTTGATTTTTCAGTCGTCTTTGATGCCGGCTACGGCTATGTTTAGGGATGCTCGGAAACAGCGAACCCGGAGGGTCCAGTTGCATGTGGGGCTGCGTAAAGGCTCCCCTGGGGAGTTCACTTGTACCCAAAGCCTTCCTTTGGTGATACTTTTGGATGGTCCAAAGGGGCTTGCAACGCGTTTTCTGGGGCCCGGGTTTTCAGTCTTCTCCCATGCCGGCTAGTGATATATTTAGGTTTACCCGGAAAAACCGAACCCGGAGAGTCCAGTTGCATGTGGGGCTGCGTAAAGGCTCCCCTGGGGAGTTCTCTTGTACCCAAAGTCTTCCTTTGGGGGCACATTTGGATGGGCGAAAAGGCCTCGGAACGCATTTCCTGGGGCCTGATTTTTCACTCGTCTCCGATGACGGCTAGGGCTACGTTTAGGTTTGCTCAGGAACAGCAAACCCGGAGGGTCCAGTTGCATGTGGGGCTGCGTAAAGGCTCCCCTGGGGAGTTCACTTGTACCCAAAGCCTTCCTTTGGGGGCACTTTTGGATGGGCGAAAAGGGCTTGCAACGCATTTCCTGGGGCCTGATTTTTCATTCGTCTTCAATGCCGTCTAGGGATATGTTTAGGGATGCTCGGAAACAGCGAACCCGGAGGGTCCAGTTGCATGTGGGGCTGCGTAAAGGCTCCCCTGGGGAGTTCTCTTGTACCCAAAGTCTTCCTTTGGGGGCACATTTGGATGGGCCAAAAGGCCTCGGAACGCATTTCCTGGGGCCTGATTTTTCACTCGTCTCCAATGACGGCTAGGGCTACGTTTAGGTTTGCTCAGGAACAGCGAACCCGGAGGGTCCAGTTGCATGTGGGGCTGCGTAAAGGCTCCCCTGGGGAGTTCACTTGTACCCAAAGCCTTCCTTTGCAGGCACTTTTGGATGGTCCAAAGGGGCTCGCAACGTATTTTCTGGGGCTCGGGTTTTCAGTCTTCTCCCATGCCGGCTAGGGATATATTTAGGGTTGCTCGGAAAAATCGAACCCGGAGGGTTCAGTTGCATGTGGGGCTGCGTAAAGGCTCCCCTGGGGAGTTAACTTGTACCCAAAGCCTTCCTTTGGTGACACTTCTGGATGGTCCAAATGGGCTTGCAACACGTTTTCTGGGGCCCGGGTTTTCAGTCTTCTCCCAAGCCGGCTAGGGATATATTTAGGATTGCTCGCAAAAATCGAACCCGGAGGGTCCAGTTGCATGTGGGGCTGCGTAAAGGCTCCCCTGGGGAGTTCACTTGTATCCAAAGCCTTCCTTTGGGGGCACATTTTTTGATGGTCCAAAGGGGCTTGCAACGCGTTTTCTTGGGCCCGGGTTTTCAGTCTTCTCCCAAGCCGGCTAGGGATATATTTTGGATTGCTCGGAAAAATCGAACCCGGAGGGTCCAGTTGCATGTGGGGCTGCGTAAAGGCTCCCCTGGGGACTTCACTTGTACCCAAAGCCTTCCTTTGGGGGCACTTTTGGATGGGCGAAAAGGGCTCGCAACGCATTTCCTGGGGCCTGATTTTTCACTCGTCTCCGATGACGGCTAGGGCTACGTTTAGGTTTGCTCAGGAACAGCAAACCCGGAGGGTCCAGTTGCATGTGGGGCTGCGTAAAGGCTCCCCTGGGGAGTTCTCTTGTACCCAAAGTCTTACTTTGGGGGCACATTTGGATGGGCGAAAAGGCCTCGGAACGCATTTCCTGGGGCCTGATATTTCACTCGTCTCCGATGCCGGCTAGGGCTATGTTTAGGGATGCTCGGAAACAGCGAACACGGAGGGTCCAGTTGCATGTGGGGCTGCGTAAAGGCTCCCCTGGGGAGTTCACTTGTACCCAAAGCCTTCCTTTGGGGGCACTTTTGGATGGACGAAAAGGGCTCGCAACGCATTTCCTGGGGCCTGATTTTTCAGTCGTCTTCGATGCCGGCTAGCGCTATGTTTAGGGATGCTCGGAAACAGCGAACACGGAGGGTCCAGTTGCATGTGGGGCTGCGTAAAGGCTCCCCTGGGGAGTTCACTTGTACCCAAAGCCTTCCTTTGGGGGCACTTTTGGATGGGCGAAAAGGGCTCGCAACGCATTTCCTGGGGCCTGATTTTTCACTCGTCTCCGATGACGGCTAGGGTTACGTTTAGGTTTGCTCAGGAACAGCAAACCCGGAGGGTCCAGTTGCATGTGGGGCTGCGTAAAGGCTCCCCTGGGGAGTTCTCTTGTACCCAAAGCCTTCCTTTGGTGACACTTTTGGATGGTCCAAAGGGGCTTGCAACGCATTTTCTGGGGCTCAGGTTTTCAGTCTTCTCCCATGCCGGCTAGGAATATATTTAGGGTTGCTCGGAAAAATCGAACCCGAAGGGTCCAGTTGCATGTGGGGCTGCGTAAAGGCTCCCCTGGGGAGTTCACTTGTACCCAAAGCCTTCCTTTGGGGGCACTTTTGGATGGGCGAAAAGGGCCTCGGAACGCATTTCCTGGGGCCCAATTTTTCACTTGTCTTCGATGCCGGCTAGGGCTACGTTTAGGGATGCTCGGAAACAGCGAACCCGGAGGGTCCAGTTGCATGTGGGGCTGCGTAAAGGCTCCCCTGCGGAGTTCACTTGTACCCAAAGCCTTCCTTTGTTGATACATTTTGATGGTCCAAAGGGGCTTGCAACGCGTTTTCTGGGGCTCGGGTTTTCAGTCTTCTCGCATGCTGGCTAGTGATATATTTAGGTTTACCCGGAAAAATCGAACCCGGAGGGTCCAGTTGCATGTGGGGCTGCGTAAAGGCTCCCCTGGGGAGTTCTCTTGTACCCAAAGTCTTCCTTTGGGGGCACATTTGGATGGGCGAAAAGGCCTCGGAACGCATTTCCTGGGGCCTGATTTTTCACTTGTCTTCGATGCCGGCTAGGGCTATGTTTAGGGATACTCGGAAACAGCGAACCCGGAGGGTCCAGTTGCATGTGGGGCTGCGTAAAGGCTCCCCTGGGGAGTTCACTTGTACCCAAAGCCTTCCTTTGGTGACACTTTTGGATGGTCCAAAGAGGCTTGCAATGCGTTTTCTGGGGCCCGGGTTTTCAGTCTTCTCCCAAGCCGGCTAGGGATATATTTTGGATTGCTCGGAAAAATCGAACCCGGAGGGTCCAGTTGCATGTGGGGCTGCGTAAAGGCTCCCCTGGGGAGTTCTCTTGTACCCAAAGTCTTACTTTGGGGGCACATTTGGATGGTCGAAAAGGCCTCGGAACGCATTTCCTGGGGCCTGATATTTCACTCGTCTCCGATTACGGCTAGGGCTATGTTTAGGGATGCTCGGAAACAGCGAACCTGGAGGGTCCAGTTGCATGTGGGGCTGCGTAAAGGCTCCCCTGGGGAGTTCACTTGTACCCAAAGCCTTCCTTTGGGGGCACTTTTGGATGGGCGAAAAGGGCCTCGGAACGCATTTCCTGGGGCCCAATTTTTCACTTGTCTTCGATGCCGGCTAGGGCTACGTTTAGGGATGCTCGGAAACAGCGAACCCGGAGGGTCCAGTTGCATGTGGGGCTGCGTAAAGGCTCCCCTGCGGAGTTCACTTGTACCCAAAGCCTTCCTTTGTTGATACATTTTGATGGTCCAAAGGGGCTTGCAACGCGTTTTCTGGGGCTCGGGTTTTCAGTCTTCTCGCATGCTGGCTAGTGATATATTTAGGTTTACCCGGAAAAATCGAACCCGGAGGGTCCAGTTGCATGTGGGGCTGCGTAAAGGCTCCCCTGGGGAGTTCTCTTGTACCCAAAGTCTTCCTTTGGGGGCACATTTGGATGGGCGAAAAGGCCTCGGAACGCATTTCCTGGGGCCTGATTTTTCACTTGTCTTCGATGCCGGCTAGGGCTATGTTTAGGGATACTCGGAAACAGCGAACCCGGAGGGTCCAGTTGCATGTGGGGCTGCGTAAAGGCTCCCCTGGGGAGTTCACTTGTACCCAAAGCCTTCCTTTGGTGACACTTTTGGATGGTCCAAAGAGGCTTGCAATGCGTTTTCTGGGGCCCGGGTTTTCAGTCTTCTCCCAAGCCGGCTAGGGATATATTTTGGATTGCTCGGAAAAATCGAACCCGGAGGGTCCAGTTGCATGTGGGGCTGCGTAAAGGCTCCCCTGGGGAGTTCTCTTGTACCCAAAGTCTTACTTTGGGGGCACATTTGGATGGTCGAAAAGGCCTCGGAACGCATTTCCTGGGGCCTGATATTTCACTCGTCTCCGATTACGGCTAGGGCTATGTTTAGGGATGCTCGGAAACAGCGAACCTGGAGGGTCCAGTTGCATGTGGGGCTGCGTAAAGGCTCCCCTGGGGAGTTCACTTGTACCCAAAGCCTTCCTTTGGGGGCACTTTTGGATGGGCGAAAAGGGCTCGCAACGCATTTCCTGGGGCCTGATTTTTCAGTCGTCTTCGATGCCGGCTAGCGCTATGTTTAGGGATGCTCGGAAACAGCGAACCCGGAGGGTCCAGTTGCATGTGGGGCTGCGTAAAGGCTCCCCTGGGGAGTTCACTTGTACCCAAAGCCTTCCTTTGGGGGCACTTTTGGATGGGCGAAAAGGGCTCGCAACTGTCGTGGTTCCGCTCGAGTGGGCAGCCGAGCTCCACCACAGCCGCTCTCTCACTCCCCCTCCTCAAAGAGGAATGGGGAGAAAATATGTGAAAGGGGCTCAAGGATTGAGATAAGGACGAGAAAATCACGCAATAATTAGTGTAACGGGCAAACCAGACTCAGCATAAGAAGACAGATAGTAAGATTTATTGCTAATTACTAACAAGCTAGAGAAGTGAGAAACAAAGGAAAGAAACCAAAAGCGCCTCCCCCCCCATCCACCCTCTTCCACCTCCTCCCCCCGAGCGGCGCAGGGGAACGGGGGAATGGGGGTTATGGTCAGTCTACAGCACTTCTTCTCTGCCGCTCCTTCTCGGTCACTCTCGTCCCCTGTGCTGTGGGGTCCCACCCACGGGATGCAGTCCTTGATGAACTGATCCGGCGTGGGCTTCCCACAGGCAGCAGCTCTTCCAGAACTGCTCCAGATATGGGTCCGTACCACGGGGTCCATCCCTCAGGAGCAAACTGCTCCAACCTGGCTCCCCTACGGGCAGCAGCTCCTGCCAGGTCACCTGCTCCTGCGTGGTCTCCTCTCCACGGGCTACAGGTCCGGCCCGGAATCTGCTCCGGCAGGGGTCTTCCACAGGCGGCAGCCTCCGTCGGTGCAGGGCCACCTGCTCCACCGTGGTCTCCTCCACGGGCTGCAGCGTGAAACCCTGCTCCACCGTGGTACTCCATGGGCTGCAGGGGGACATCCTGCTTCACCATGGTCCTCACCACAGGCCGCAGGGGACTTCTGCTCCGGCGCCTGGAGCACCTCTCCCCCTCCTTCTTCACTGACCTTGGCACCTGCAAGGCTGTTTCTCACTCCCTTGACTCTCCCGGCTGCTGTGTGGCGCAGCGTTTTTTTTCCCTGTCTTAAATATGCTCTCACAGAGGCGCAAAACAACATCGCTTATTGGCTCAGATCTGGAAAACAACGGGGCCCTTCCCAAACATGGGGCGGCTTCTAGATCTTTCTCACAGAAACCACCCCTATGGCCCCCTGCTACCAAACCTTGCCACGTAAACCCACTACATTCCACCCCTCGCCTCTGTGAAAAGCATATTTAAGATTACTCACAATATACTCTTACTTTACAATTATCACAACAACCTTCACAAACTTCACTTGAATCAAAAAGAAAACAAAATTCACCACACCAAAATAAACATAACATCATCACAGCACCGACAAGGTGGACATTTTACACACACACCACCCCTCGTCCCTTCACCACACTAACATCTCACAGTTACTGCTTTCTTAAATTCTTCACAACTTGTACATTCTTAACAATCATCCTGCACATATTTTGCCCGTTACTTCTACCAACTATCATCCTTATCTCAAATTCCTCGAGCCCCACGTTGGGCGCCAAAAAGGACTGTCGTGGTTCCGCTCGAGTGGGCAGCCGAGCTCCACCACAGCCGCTCTCTCACTCCCCCTCCTCAAAGAGGAATGGGGAGAAAATATGTGAAAGGGGCTCAAGGATTGAGATAAGGACGAGAAAATCACGCAATAATTAGTGTAACGGGCAAACCAGACTCAGCATAAGAAGACAGATAGTAAGATTTATTGCTAATTACTAACAAGCTAGAGAAGTGAGAAACAAAGGAAAGAAACCAAAAGCGCCTCCCCCCCCATCCACCCTCTTCCACCTCCTCCCCCCGAGCGGCGCAGGGGAACGGGGGAATGGGGGTTATGGTCAGTCTACAGCACTTCTTCTCTGCCGCTCCTTCTCGGTCACTCTCGTCCCCTGTGCTGTGGGGTCCCACCCACGGGATGCAGTCCTTGATGAACTGATCCGGCGTGGGCTTCCCACAGGCAGCAGCTCTTCCAGAACTGCTCCAGATATGGGTCCGTACCACGGGGTCCATCCCTCAGGAGCAAACTGCTCCAACCTGGCTCCCCTACGGGCAGCAGCTCCTGCCAGGTCACCTGCTCCTGCGTGGTCTCCTCTCCACGGGCTACAGGTCCGGCCCGGAATCTGCTCCGGCAGGGGTCTTCCACAGGCGGCAGCCTCCGTCGGTGCAGGGCCACCTGCTCCACCGTGGTCTCCTCCACGGGCTGCAGCGTGAAACCCTGCTCCACCGTGGTACTCCATGGGCTGCAGGGGGACATCCTGCTTCACCATGGTCCTCACCACAGGCCGCAGGGGACTTCTGCTCCGGCGCCTGGAGCACCTCTCCCCCTCCTTCTTCACTGACCTTGGCACCTGCAAGGCTGTTTCTCACTCCCTTGACTCTCCCGGCTGCTGTGTGGCGCAGCGTTTTTTTTCCCTGTCTTAAATATGCTCTCACAGAGGCGCAAAACAACATCGCTTATTGGCTCAGATCTGGAAAACAACGGGGCCCTTCCCAAACATGGGGCGGCTTCTAGATCTTTCTCACAGAAACCACCCCTATGGCCCCCTGCTACCAAACCTTGCCACGTAAACCCACTACAGCAACGCATTTCCTGGGGCCTGATTTTTCACTCGTCTCCGATGACGGCTAGGGCTACGTTTAGGTTTGCTCAGGAACAGCAAACCCGGAGGGTCCAGTTGCATGTGGGGCTGCGTAAAGGCTACCCTGGGGAGTTCTCTTGTACCCAAAGCCTTCCTTTGGTGACACTTTTGGATGGTCCAAAGGGGCTTGCAACGTATTTTCTGGGGCTCGGGTTTTCAGTCTTCTCCCATGCCGGCTAGGAATATATTTAGGGTTGCTCGGAAAAATCGAACCCGAAGGGTCCAGTTGCATGTGGTGCTGCGTAAAGGCTCCCCTGGGGAGTTCACTTGTACCCAAAGCCTTCCTTTGGGGGCACTTTTGGATGGGCGAAAAGGCCTCGGAACGCATTTCCTGGGGCCTGATTTTTCACTCGTCTCCGATGACGGCTAGGGCTACGTTTAGGTTTGCTCAGGAACAGCAAACCCGGAGGGTCGAGTTGCATGTGGGGCTGCGTAAAGGCTCCCCTGGGGAGTTCACTTGTACCCAAAGCCTTCCTTTGGGGGCACTTTTGGATGGGCGAAAAGGGCTTGCAACGCATTTCCTGGGGCCTGATTTTTCATTCGTCTTCAATGCCGTCTAGGGCTATGTTTAGGGATGCTCGGAAACAGCGAACCCGGAGGGTCCAGTTGCATGTGGGGCTGCGTAAAGGCTCCCCTGGGGAGTTCTCTTGTACCCAAAGTCTTCCTTTGGGGGCACATTTGGATGGGCCAAAAGGCCTCGGAACGCATTTCCTGGGGCCTGATTTTTCACTCGTCTCCGATGACGGCTAGGGCTACGTTTAGGTTTGCTCAGGAACAGCGAACCCGGAGGGTCCAGTTGCATGTGGGGCTGCGTAAAGGCTCCCCTGGGGAGTTCACTTGTACCCAAAGCCTTCCTTTGCAGGCACTTTTGGATGGTCCAAAGGGGCTCGCAACGTATTTTCTGGGGCTCGGGTTTTCAGTCTTCTCCCATGCCGGCTAGGGATATATTTAGGGTTGCTCGGAAAAATCGAACCCGGAGGGTTCAGTTGCATGTGGGGCTGCGTAAAGGCTCCCCTGGGGAGTTAACTTGTATCCAAAGCCTTCCTTTGGGGGCACATTTTTTGATGGTCCAAAGGGGCTTGCAACGCGTTTTCTTGGGCCCGGGTTTTCAGTCTTCTCCCAAGCCGGCTAGGGATATATTTTGGATTGCTCGGAAAAATCGAACCCGGAGGGTCCAGTTGCATGTGGGGCTGCGTAAAGGCTCCCCTGGGGACTTCACTTGTACCCAAAGCCTTCCTTTGGGGGCACTTTTGGATGGGCGAAAAGGGCTCGCAACGCATTTCCTGGGGCCTGATTTTTCACTCGTCTCCGATGACGGCTAGGGCTACGTTTAGGTTTGCTCAGGAACAGCAAACCCGGAGGGTCCAGTTGCATGTGGGGCTGCGTAAAGGCTCCCCTGGGGAGTTCTCTTGTACCCAAAGTCTTACTTTGGGGGCACATTTGGATGGGCGAAAAGGCCTCGGAACGCATTTCCTGGGGCCTGATATTTCACTCGTCTCCGATGCCGGCTAGGGCTATGTTTAGGGATGCTCGGAAACAGCGAACACGGAGGGTCCAGTTGCATGTGGGGCTGCGTAAAGGCTCCCCTGGGGAGTTCACTTGTACCCAAAGCCTTCCTTTGGGGGCACTTTTGGATGGACGAAAAGGGCTCGCAACGCATTTCCTGGGGCCTGATTTTTCAGTCGTCTTCGATGCCGGCTAGCGCTATGTTTAGGGATGCTCGGAAACAGCGAACACGGAGGGTCCAGTTGCATGTGGGGCTGCGTAAAGGCTCCCCTGGGGAGTTCACTTGTACCCAAAGCCTTCCTTTGGGGGCACTTTTGGATGGGCGAAAAGGGCTCGCAACGCATTTCCTGGGGCCTGATTTTTCACTCGTCTCCGATGACGGCTAGGGTTACGTTTAGGTTTGCTCAGGAACAGCAAACCCGGAGGGTCCAGTTGCATGTGGGGCTGCGTAAAGGCTCCCCTGGGGAGTTCTCTTGTACCCAAAGCCTTCCTTTGGTGACACTTTTGGATGGTCCAAAGGGGCTTGCAACGCATTTTCTGGGGCTCAGGTTTTCAGTCTTCTCCCATGCCAGCTAGGAATATATTTAGGGTTGCTCGGAAAAATCGAACCCGAAGGGTCCAGTTGCATGTGGGGCTGCGTGAAGGCTCCCCTGGGGAGTTCACTTGTACCCAAAGCCTTCCTTTGGGGGCACTTTTGGATGGGCGAAAAGGGCCTCGGAACGCATTTCCTGGGGCCCAATTTTTCACTTGTCTTCGATGCCGGCTAGGGCTACGTTTAGGGATGCTCGGAAACAGCGAACCCGGAGGGTCCAGTTGCATGTGGGGCTGCGTAAAGGCTCCCCTGCGGAGTTCACTTGTACCCAAAGCCTTCCTTTGTTGATACATTTTGATGGTCCAAAGGGGCTTGCAACGCGTTTTCTGGGGCTCGGGTTTTCAGACTTCTCGCATGCTGGCTAGTGATATATTTAGGTTTACCCGGAAAAATCGAACCCGGAGGGTCCAGTTGCATGTGGGGCTGCGTAAAGGCTCCCCTGGGGAGTTCTCTTGTACCCAAAGTCTTCCTTTGGGGGCACATTTGGATGGGCGAAAAGGCCTCGGAACGCATTTCCTGGGGCCTGATTTTTCACTTGTCTTCGATGCCGGCTAGAGCTATGTTTAGGGATACTCGGAAACAGCGAACCCGGAGGGTCCAGTTGCATGTGGGGCTGCGTAAAGGCTCCCCTGGGGAGTTCACTTGTACCCAAAGCCTTCCTTTGGGGGCACTTTTGGATGGGCGAAAAGGGCTTGCAACGCATTTCCTGGGGCCTGATTTTTCATTCGTCTTCGATGCCGTCTAGGGCTATGTTTAGGGGTGCTCGGAAACAGCGAACCCGGAGGGTCCAGTTGCATGTGGGGCTGCGTGAAGGCTCCCCTGGGGAGTTCTCTTGTACCCAAAATCTTCCTTTGGGGGCACATTTGGATGGGCGAAAAGGCCTCGGAACGCATTTCCTGGGGCCTGATTTTTCACTCGTCTCCGATGACGTCTAGGGCTACCTTTAGGTTTGCTCAGGAACAGCGAACCCGGAGGGTCCAGTTGCATGTGGGGCTGCGTAAAGGCTCCCCTGGGGAGTTCACTTGTACCCAAAGCCTTCCTTTGGTGACACTTTTGGATGGTCCAAAGGGGCTTGCAACGCGTTTTCTTGGGCCCGGGTTTTCAGTCTTCTCCCAAGCCGGCTAGGGATATATTTTGGATTGCTCGGAAAAATCGAACCCGGAGGGTCCAGTTGCATGTGGGGCTGCGTAAAGGCTCCCCTGGGGAGTTCTCTTGTACCCAAAGCCTTCCTTTGGGGGCACATTTGGATGGGCGAAAAGGCCTCGGAACGCATTTCCTGGGGCCTGATTTTTCAGTCGTCATCGATGCTGGCTAGGGCTATGTTTAGGGATGCTCGGAAACAGCGAACACGGAGGGTCCAGTTGCATGTGGGGCTGCGTAAAGGCTCCCCTGGGGAGTTCACTTGTACCCAAAGCCTTCCTTTGGGGGCACTTTTGGATGGGCGAAAAGGGCTCGCAACGCATTTCCTGGGGCCTGATTTTTCACTCGTCTCCGATGACGGCTAGGGTTACGTTTAGGTTTGCTCAGGAACAGCAAACCCGGAGGGTCCAGTTGCATGTGGGGCTGCGTAAAGGCTCCCCTGGGGAGTTCTCTTGTACCCAAAGCCTTCCTTTGGTGACACTTTTGGATGGTCCAAAGGGGCTTGCAACGCATTTTCTGGGGCTCAGGTTTTCAGTCTTCTCCCATGCCAGCTAGGAATATATTTAGGGTTGCTCGGAAAAATCGAACCCGAAGGGTCCAGTTGCATGTGGGGCTGCGTGAAGGCTCCCCTGGGGAGTTCACTTGTACCCAAAGCCTTCCTTTGGGGGCACTTTTGGATGGGCGAAAAGGGCCTCGGAACGCATTTCCTGGGGCCCAATTTTTCACTTGTCTTCGATGCCGGCTAGGGCTACGTTTAGGGATGCTCGGAAACAGCGAACCCGGAGGGTCCAGTTGCATGTGGGGCTGCGTAAAGGCTCCCCTGCGGAGTTCACTTGTACCCAAAGCCTTCCTTTGTTGATACATTTTGATGGTCCAAAGGGGCTTGCAACGCGTTTTCTGGGGCTCGGGTTTTCAGACTTCTCGCATGCTGGCTAGTGATATATTTAGGTTTACCCGGAAAAATCGAACCCGGAGGGTCCAGTTGCATGTGGGGCTGCGTAAAGGCTCCCCTGGGGAGTTCTCTTGTACCCAAAGTCTTCCTTTGGGGGCACATTTGGATGGGCGAAAAGGCCTCGGAACGCATTTCCTGGGGCCTGATTTTTCACTTGTCTTCGATGCCGGCTAGAGCTATGTTTAGGGATACTCGGAAACAGCGAACCCGGAGGGTCCAGTTGCATGTGGGGCTGCGTAAAGGCTCCCCTGGGGAGTTCACTTGTACCCAAAGCCTTCCTTTGGGGGCACTTTTGGATGGGCGAAAAGGGCTTGCAACGCATTTCCTGGGGCCTGATTTTTCATTCGTCTTCGATGCCGTCTAGGGCTATGTTTAGGGGTGCTCGGAAACAGCGAACCCGGAGGGTCCAGTTGCATGTGGGGCTGCGTGAAGGCTCCCCTGGGGAGTTCTCTTGTACCCAAAATCTTCCTTTGGGGGCACATTTGGATGGGCGAAAAGGCCTCGGAACGCATTTCCTGGGGCCTGATTTTTCACTCGTCTCCGATGACGTCTAGGGCTACCTTTAGGTTTGCTCAGGAACAGCGAACCCGGAGGGTCCAGTTGCATGTGGGGCTGCGTAAAGGCTCCCCTGGGGAGTTCACTTGTACCCAAAGCCTTCCTTTGGTGACACTTTTGGATGGTCCAAAGGGGCTTGCAACGCGTTTTCTTGGGCCCGGGTTTTCAGTCTTCTCCCAAGCCGGCTAGGGATATATTTTGGATTGCTCGGAAAAATCGAACCCGGAGGGTCCAGTTGCATGTGGGGCTGCGTAAAGGCTCCCCTGGGGAGTTCTCTTGTACCCAAAGCCTTCCTTTGGGGGCACATTTGGATGGGCGAAAAGGCCTCGGAACGCATTTCCTGGGGCCTGATTTTTCAGTCGTCATCGATGCTGGCTAGGGCTATGTTTAGGGATGCTCGGAAACAGCGAACCCGGAGGGTCCAGTTGCATGTGGGGCTGCGTAAAGGCTCCCCTGGGGAGATCACTTGTACCCAAAGCCTTCCTTTGGGGGCACTTTTGGATGTTCCGAAGGGGCTCGCAACGCATTTCCTGGGTCCTGATATTTCACTTGTCTTCGATGCCGGCTAGGGCTATGTTTAGGGATACTCGGAAACAGCGAACCCGGAGGGTCCAGTTGCATGTGGGGCTGCGTAAAGGCTCCCATGGGGAGTTCACTTGTACCCAAAGCCTTCCTTTGGTGACACTTTTGGATGGTCCAAAGGGGCTTGAAACGCGTTTTCTGGGGCCCGGGTTTTCAGTCTTCTCCCAAGCCGGCTAGGGATATATTTTGGATTGCTCGGAAAAATCGAACCCGGAGGGTCCAGTTGCATGTGGGGCTGCGTAAAGGCTCCCCTGGGGAGTTCACTTGTACCCAAAGTCTTACTTTGGGGGCACATTTGGATGGTCGAAAAGGCCTCGGAACGCATTTCCTGGGGCCTGATATTTCACTCGTCTCCGATTACGGCTAGGGCTATGTTTAGGGATGCTCGGAAACAGCGAACCTGGAGGGTCCAGTTGCATGTGGGGCTGCGTAAACGCTCCCCTGGGGAGTTCACTTGTACCCAAAGCCTTCCTTTGGGGGCACTTTTGGATGGGCGAAAAGGGCTCGCAACGCATTTCCTGGGGCCTGATTTTTCAGTCGTCTTCGATGCCGGCTAGCGCTATGTTTAGGGATGCTCGGAAACAGCGAACCCGGAGGGTCCAGTTGCATGTGGGGCTGCGTAAAGGCTCCCCTGGGGCGTTCACTTGTACCCAAAGCCTTCCTTTGGGGGCACTTTTGGATGGGCGAAAAGGGCTCGCAACGCATTTCCTGGGGCCTGATTTTTCACTCGTCTCCGATGACGGCTAGGGCTACGTTTAGGTTTGCTCAGGAACAGCAAACCCGGAGGGTCCAGTTGCATGTGGGGCTGCGTAAAGGCTACCCTGGGGAGTTCTCTTGTACCCAAAGCCTTCCTTTGGTGACACTTTTGGATGGTCCAAAGGGGCTTGCAACGGATTTTCTGGGGCTCGGGTTTTCAGTCTTCTCGCATGCCGGCTAGTGATATATTTAGGTTTACCCGGAAAAATCGAACCCGGAGGGTCCAGTTGCATGTGGGGCTGCGTAAAGGCTCCCCTGGGGAGTTCTCTTGTACCCAAAGTCTTCCTTTGGGGGCACATTTGGATGGGCGAAAAGGCCTCGGAACGCATTTCCTGGGGCCTGATTTTTCACTTGTCTTCGATGCCGGCTAGGGCTATGTTTAGGGATACTCGGAAACAGCGAACCCGGAGGGTCCAGTTGCATGTGGGGCTGCGTAAAGGCTCCCCTGGGGAGTTCACTTGTACCCAAAGCCTTCCTTTGGGGGCACTTTTGGATGGGCGAAAAGTGCTTGCAACGCATTTCCTGGGGCCTGATTTTTCATTCGTCTTCGATGCCGTCTAGGGCTATGTTTAGGGGTGCTCGGAAACAGCGAACCCGGAGGGTCCAGTTGCATGTGGGGCTGCGTGAAGGCTCCCCTGGGGAGTTCTCTTGTACCCAAAGCCTTCCTTTGGGGGCACTTTTGGATGGGCGAAAAGGGCTCGCAACGCATTTCCTGGGGCCTGATTTTTCAGTCGTCTTCGATGCCGGCTAGCGCTATGTTTAGGGATGCTCGGAAACAGCGAACCCGGAGGGTCCAGTTGCATGTGGGGCTGCGTAAAGGCTCCCCTGTGGAGTTCTCTTGTACCCAAAGCCTTCCTTTGGGGGCACTTTTGGATGGGCGAAAAGGGCTCGCAACGCATTTCCTGGGGCCTGATTTTTCAGTCGTCTTCGATGCCGGCTAGCGCTATGTTTAGGGATGCTCGGAAACAGCGAACCCGGAGAGTCCAGTTGCATGTGGGGCTGCGTAAAGGCTCCCCTGGGGAGTTCACTTGTACCCAAAGTCTTCCTTTGGTGACACTTTTGGATGGGCGAAAAGGACTCGGAACGCATTTCCTGGGGCCTGATTTTTCACTTGTCTCCGATGACGGCTAGGGCTACGTTTAGGTTTGCTCAGGAACAGCAAACCCGGAGGGTCCAGTTGCATGTGGGGCTGCGTAAAGGCTCCCTTGGGGAGTTCAGTTGTACCCAAAGCCTTCCTTTGGTGACACTTTTGGATGGACGAAAAGGGCCTGCAACGCATTTCCTGGGGCTTGATTTTTCAGTCTTCGATGCGGCTAGGGCTATGTTTAGGGATGCTCGGAAACAGCCAACCCGGAGGGTCCAGTTGCATGTGGGGCTGCGTAAAGGCTCCCCTGGGGAGTTCACTTGTACCCAAAGCCTTCCTTTGGGGGCACTTTTGGATGGACAAAAGGGCTCGCAACGCATTTCCTGGGGCCTGATTTTTCACTCGTCTCCGATGACGGCTAGGACTATGTTTAGGGATGCTCGGAAACAGCGAACCCGAAGGGTCCAGTTGCATGTGGGGCTGCGTAAAGGCTCCCCTGGGGAGTTCACCTGTACCCAAAGCCTTCTTTTGGGGGCACATTTGGATTGGCGAAAAGGCCTCGGAACGCATTTCCTGGGGCCTGATTTTTCACTCGTCTCCGATGACGGCTAGGGCTACGTTTAGGTTTGCTCAGGAACAGCAAACCCGGAGGGTCCAGTTGCATGTGGGGCTGCGTAAAGGCTCCCCTGGGGAGTTCACTTGTACCCAAAGCCTTCCTTTGGGGGCACTTTTGGATGGGCGAAAAGGGCTCGCAACGCATTTCCTGGGGCTTGATTTTTCAGTCGTCTTTGATGCCGGCTACGGCTATGTTTAGGGATGCTCGGAAACAGCGAACCCGGAGGGTCCAGTTGCATGTGGGGCTGCGTAAAGGCTCCCCTGGGGAGTTCACTTGTACCCAAAGCCTTCCTTTGGGGGCACTTTTGGATGGGCGAAAAGGCCTCGGAACGCATTTCCTGGGGCCTGATTTTTCACTCGTCTCCGATGACGGCTAGGGCTACGTTATGGTTTGCTCAGGAACAGAAAACCCGGAGGGTCCAGTTGCATGTGGGGCTGCGTAAAGGCTCCCCTGGGGAGTTCACTTGTACCCAAAGCCTTCCTTTGGGGGCACTTTTGGATGGGCGAAAAGGGCTTGCAACGCATTTCCTGGGGCCTGATTTTTCATTCGTCTTCAATGCCGTCTAGGGCTATGTTTAGGGATGCTCGGAAACAGCGAACCCGGAGGGTCCAGTTGCATGTGGGGCTGCGTAAAGGCTCCCCTGGGGAGTTCTCTTGTACCCAAAGTCTTCCTTTGGGGGCACATTTGGATGGGCCAAAAGGCCTCGGAACGCATTTAATGGGGCCTGATTTTTCACTCGTCTCCGATGACGGCTAGGGCTACGTTTAGGTTTGCTGAGGAACAGCGAACCCGGAGGGTCCAGTTGCATGTGGGGCTGCGTAAAGGCTCCCCTGGGGAGTTCACTTGTACCCAAAGCCTTCCTTTGGTGACACTTCTGGATGGTCCAAATGGGCTTGCAACACGTTTTCTGGGGCCCGGGTTTTCAGTCTTCTCCCAAGCCGGCTAGGGATATATTTAGGATTGCTCGCAAAAATCGAACCCGGAGGGTCCAGTTGCATGTGGGGCTGCGTAAAGGCTCCCCTGGGGAGTTCACTTGTATCCAAAGCCTTCCTTTTGGGGCACATTTTTTGATGGTCCATAGGGGCTTGCCACGCATTTCCTGGGGCCTTATGTTTCAGTCGTCATCTATGCCGGCTAGGACTATGTTTAGGGATGCTCGGAAACAGCGAACACGGAGGGTCTAGTTGCATGTGGGGCTGCGTAAAGGCTCCCCTGGGGAGTTCACTTGTACCCAAAGCCTTCCTTTGGGGGCACTTTTGGATGGGCGAAAAGGGCTCGCAACGCATTTCCTGGGGCCTGATTTTTCATTCGTCTTCGATGCCGTCTAGGACTAGGTTTAGGGATGCTCGGAAACAGCGAACCCGGAGGGTCCAGTTGCATGTGGGGCTGCGTAAAGTCTCCCCTGGGGAGTTCTCTTGTACCCAAAGCCTTCCTTTGGTGACACTTTTGGATGGTCCAAAGGGGCTTGCAACGCATTTCCTGGGGCCCGGGTTTTCAGTCTTCTCCCATGCCGGCTAGGGATATATTTAGGGTTGCTCGGAAAAATCGAACCCGAAGGGTCCAGTTGCATGTGGGGCTGCGTAAAGGCTCCCCTGGGGAGTTCTCTTCTACCCAAAGCCTTCCTTTGGGGGCACTTTTGGATGGACGAAAAGGGCTCGCAACGCATTTCCTGGGGCCTGATTTTTCAGTCGTCTTCGATGCCGGCTACGGCTATGTTTAGGGATGCTCGGAAACAGCGAACCCGGAGGGTCCAGTTGCATGTGGGGCTGCGTAAAGGCTCCCCTGGGGAGTTCACTTGTACCCAAAGCCTTCCTTTGGGGGCACTTTTGGATGGTCCAAAGGGGCTTGCAACGCGTTTTCTGGGGCCTGGGTTTTCAGTCTTCTCCCATGCCGGCTAGTGATATATTTAGGTTTACCCGGAAAAATCGAACCCGGAGAGTCCAGTTGCATGTGGGGCTGCGTAAAGGCTCCCCTGGGGAGTTCTCTTGTACCCAAAGTCTTCCTTTGGGGGCACATTTGGATGGGCCAAAAGGCCTCGGAACGCATTTCCTGGGGCCTGATTTTTCACTCGTCTCCGATGACGGCTAGGGCTACGTTTAGGTTTGCTCAGGAACAGCAAACCCGGAGAGTCCAATTGCATGTGGGGCTGCGTAAAGGCTCCCCTGGGGAGTTCTCTTGTACCCAAAATCTTCCTTTGGGGGCACTTTTGGATGGTCCATAGGGGCTCGCAACGCATTTCCTGGGGCCTGATGTTTCAGTCGTCATCGATGCCGGCTAGGGCTTTATTTAGGGATGCTCGGAAACAGCGAACACGGAGGGTCTAGTTGCATGTGGGGCTGCGTAAAGGCTCCCCTGGGGAGTTCAGTTGTACCCAAAGCCTTCCTTTGGGGGCACTTTTGGATGGGCGAAAAGGGCTCGCAACGCATTTCCTGGGGCCTGATTTTTCAATCGTCTCCGATGACGGCTAGGGCTATGTTAAGGGATGCTCGGAAAGAGCGAACCCGGAGGGTCCAGTTACATGTGGGGCTGCGTAAAGGCTCCCCTGGGGAGTTCACTTGTACCCAAAGCCTTCCTTTGGGGGCACTTTTGGATGGGCGAAAAGGGCTCGCAACGCATTTCCTGGGGCCTGATTTTTCACTCGTCTCCGATGACGGCTAGGGCTATGTTAAGGGATGCTCGGAAACAGCGAACCCGGAGGGTCCAGTTACATGTGGGGCTGCGTAAAGGCTCCCCTGGGGAGTTCACCTGTACCCAAAGCCTTCCTTTGGTGACACTTTTAAATGGTCCAAAGGGGCTTGCAACGCATTTTCTGGGGCTTGGTTTTTCAGTCTTCTCCCATGCCGGCTAGGGATATATTTAGGGTTGCTCGGAAAAATCGAACCCGAAGGGTCCAGTTCCATGTGGGGCTGCGTAAAGGCTCCACTGGGGAGTTCTCTTGTACCCAAAGCCTTCCTTTGGGGGCACTTTTGGATGGGAGAAAAGGGCTCGCAACGCATTTCCTGGGGATTGATTTTTCAGTCGTCTTCGATGCCGGCTACGGCTATGTTTAGGGATGCTCGGAAACAGCGAACCCGGAGGGTCCAGTTGCATGTGGGGCTGCGTAAAGGCTCCCCTGGGGAGTTCACTTGTACCCAAAGCCTTCCTTTGGGGGCACTTCTGGATGGGTGAATGGGGTTTGAAACGCATTTCCTGGGGCCTGATTTTTCACTCGTCTCCGATGACGGGTAGGACTATGTTTAGGGATGCTCGGAAACAGCGAACCCGAAGGGTCCAGTTGCATGTGGGGCTGCGTAAAGGCTCCCCTGGGGAGTTCTCTTGTACCCAAAGTCTTCCTTTGGGGGAACATTTGGATGGGCCAAAAGGCCTCGCAACGCATTTCCTGGGGCCTGATTTTTCACTCGTCTCCGATGACGGCTAGGTCTATGTTTAGGGATGCTCGGAAACAGCGAACCCGGAGGGTCCAGTTGCATGTGGGGCTGTGTAAAGGCTCCCCTTGGGAGTTCACTTGTACCCAAAGCCTTCCTTTGGGGGCACTTTTGGATGGGCGAACAGGGCTCTTAACGCATTTCCTGGGGCCTGATTTTTCAGTCATCTTCGATGCCGGCTAGGGCTATGTTTAGGGATGCTCGGAAACATCGAACCCGGAGGGTACAGTTGCATGTGGGGCTACGTAAAGGCTCCCTTGGGGAGTTCACTTGTACCCAAAGCCTTCCTTTGGGGGCACTTTTGGATGGGCGAACAGGGCTCGGAACGCATTTCCTGGGGCCTGATTTTTCAGTCATCTTCTATGCCGGCTAGGGCTATGTTTAGGGATGCTCGGAAACATCGAACTCGGAGGGTACAGTTGCATGTGGGGCTACGTAAAGGCTCCCCTGGGGAGTTCACTTGTACCCAAAGCCTTCCTTTGGGGGCACTTTTGGATGGGCGAAAAGGGCTCGTAACGCATTTCCTGGGGCCTGATTTTTCAGTCATCTTCGATGCCGGCTAGGGCTATGTTTAGGGATGCTCGGAAACAGCGAACCCGAAGGGTCCAGTTGCATGTGGGGCTGCGTAAAGGCTCCCCTGGGGAGTTCACTTGTACCCAAAGCCTTCCTTTGCGGGCACTTTTGGATTGGCGAAAAGGGCTCGCAACGCCTTTCCTGGGGCCTGATTTTTCAGTCGTCTTCGATGCCCGCTAGGGCTACGTTTAGGGATGCACGGAAACATCGAACCCGAAGGGTCCAGTTGCATGTGGGGCTGCGTAAAGGCTCCCCTGGGGAGTTCAGTTGTACCCAAAGCCTTCCTTTGGGGGCACTTCTGGATGGGTGAATGGGGTTTGAAACGCATTTCCTGGGGCCTGATTTTTCACTCGTCTCCGATGACGGGTAGGAATATGTTTAGGGATGCTCGGAAACAGCGAACCCGAAGGGTCCAGTTGCATGTGGGGCTGCGTAAAGGCTCCCCTGGGGAGTTCTCTTGTACCCAAAGTCTTCCTTTGGGGGAACATTTGGATGGGCAAAAAGGCCTCGCAACGCATTTCCTGGGGCCTGATTTTTCACTCGTCTCCGATGACGGCTAGGGCTATGTTTAGGGATACTCGGAAACAGCGAACCCGAAGGGTCCAGTTGCATGTGGGGCTGCGTAAAGGCTCCCCTGGGGAGTTCACTTGTACCCAAAGCCTTCCTTTGCGGGCACTTTTGGATGGTCCAAAGGGGCTCGCAACGCATTTAATGGGGCCTGATTTTTCAGTCGTCTCCGATGACGGCCAGGGCTACGTTTAGGTTTGCTCAGGAACAGCGAACCCGGAGGGTCCAGTTGCATGTGGGGCTGCGTAAAGGCTCCCCTGGGGAGTTCTCTTGTACCAAAAGCCTTCCTTTGGTGACACTTTTGGATGGTCCAAAGGGGCTTGCAATGTATTTTCTGGGGCTCGGGTTTTCAGTCTTCTCCCATGCCGGCTAGGAATATATTTAGGGTTGCTCGGAAAAATCGAACCCGAAGGGTCCAGTTGCATGTGGGGCTGCGTAAAGGCTCCCCTGGGGAGTTCTCTTGTACCCAAAGCCTTCCTTTGGGGGCACTTTTGGATGGGCGAAAAGGGCTCGCAACGCATTTCCTGGGGCTTGATTTTTCAGTCGTCTTCGATGCCGGCTAGGGCTATGTTTAGGGATGCTCGGAAACAGCGAACCCGGAGGGTCCAGTTGCATGTGGGGCTGCGTAAAGGCTCCCCTGGGGAGTTCACTTGTACCCAAAGCCTTCCTTTGGTGACACTTTTGGATGGTCCAAAGGGGCTTGCAACGCGTTTTCTGGGGCCTGGGTTTTCAGTCTTCTCCCATGCCGGCTAGGAATATATTTAGGGTTGCTCGGAAAAATCGAACCCGAAGGGTCCAGTTGCATGTGGGGCTGCGTAAAGGCTCCCCTGGGGAGTTCACTTGTACCCAAAGCCTTCCTTTGGGGGCACTTTTGGATGGGCGAAAAGGGCTCGCAACGCATTTCCTGGGGCTTGATTTTTCAGTCGTCTTCGATGCCGGCTAGGGCTATGTTTAGGGATGCTCGGAAACAGCGAACCCGGAGGGTCCAGTTGCATGTGGGGCTGCGTAAAGGCTCCCCTGGGGAGTTCACTTGTACCCAAAGCCTTCCTTTGGTGATACTTTTGGATGGTCCAAAGGGGCTTGCAACGCGTTTTCTGGGGCCCGGGTTTTCAGTCTTCTCCCATGCCGGCTAGTGATATATTTAGGTTTACCCAGAAAAATCGAACCCGGAGAGTCCAGTTGCATGTGGGGCTGCGTAAAGGCTCCCCTGGGGAGTTCTCTTGTACCCGAAGCCTTTTTTTGGGAGCACATTTGGATGGGCGAAAAGGCCTCGGAACGCATTTCCTGGGGCCTGATTTTTCACTCGTCTCCGATGACGGCTAGGGCTACGTTTAGGTTTGCTCAGGAACAGCAAACCCGAAGTGTCCAGTTGCATGTGGGGCTGCGTAAAGGCTCCCCTGGGGAGATCACTTGTACCCAAAGCCTTCCTTTGGGGGCACTTTTGGATGGTCCGAAGGGGCTCGCAACGCATTTCCTGGGTCCTGATTTTTCACTTGTCTTCGATGCCGGCTAGGGCTATGTTTAGGGATACTCGGAAACAGCGAACCCGGAGGGTCCAGTTGCATGTGGGGCTGCGTAAAGGCTCCCCTGGGGAGTTCACTTGTACCCAAAGCCTTCCTTTGGTGACACTTTTGGATGGTCCAAAGGGGCTTGCAACGCGTTTTCTGGGGCCCGGGTTTTCAGTCTTCTCCCAAGCCGGCTAGGGATATATTTAGGATTGCTCGGAAAAATCGAACCCGGAGGGTCCAGTTGCATGTGGGGCTGCGTAAAGGCTCCCCTAGTGAGTTCACTTGTACCCAAAGCCTTCCTTTGGGGGCACATTTGGATGGGCGAAAAGGCCTCGGAACGCATTTCCTGGGGCCTGATTTTTCACTCGTCTCCGATGACGGCTAGGGCTACGTTTAAGTTTGCTCAGGAACAGCAAACCCGGAGGGTCCAGTTGCATGTGGGGCTGCGTAAAGGCTCCCCTGGGGAGTTCACTTGTACCCAAAGCCTTCCTTTGGGGGCACTTTTGGATGGGCGAAAAGGGCTTGCAACGCATTTCCTGGGGCCTGATTTTTCAGTCGTCTTCAATGCCGTCTAGGGCTATGTTTAGGGATGCTCGGAAACAGCGAACCCGGAGGGTCCAGTTGCATGTGGGGCTGCGTAAAGGCTCCCCTGGGGAGTTCACTTGTACCCAAAGCCTTCCTTTGGGGGCACTTTTGGATGGTCCGAAGGGGCTCGCAACGCATTTCCTGGGGCCTGATTTTTCACTCGTCTCCGATGACGGCTAGGGCTATGTTTAGGGATGCTCGGAAACAGCGAACCCGGAGGGTCCAGTTGCATGTGGGGCTGCGTAAAGGCTCCCCTGGGGAGATCACTTGTACCCAAAGCCTTCCTTTGCGGGCACTTTTGGATGGTCCAAAGGGGCTTGCAACGCATTTCCTGGGGCCTGATTTTTCACTCGTCTCCGATGACGGCTAGGGCTATGTTTAGGTTTGCTCATGAACAGAGAACCCGGAGGGTCGAGTTGCATGTGGGGCTGCGTAAAGGCTCCCCTGGGGAGTTCTCTTGTACCCAAATCCTTCCTTTGGTGACACTTTTGGATGGTCCAAAGGGGCTTGCAACGCGTTTTCTGGGGCCCGGGTTTTCAGTCTTCTCCCATGCCGGTTAGGGATATAATTAGGGTTGCTCGGAAAAATCGAACCCGAAGGGTCCAGTTGCATGTGGGGCTGCGTAAAGGCTCCCCTGGGAACTTTAGATGTACCCAAAGCCTTCCTTTGGGGGCACATTTGGATGGTCCGAAGGGGCTCGCAACGCATTTCCTGGGGCCTGATTTTTCACTTGTCTCCAATGACGGCTAGGGCTACGTTTAGGTTTGCTCAGGAACAGCGAACCCCGAGGGTCCAGTTGCATGTGGGGCTGCGTAAAGGCTCCCCTGGGGAGTTCACTTGTACCCAAAGCCTTCCTTTGGGGGCACTTTTGGATGGGAGAAAAGGGCTCGCAACGCATTTCCTGGGGCCTGATTTTTCAGTGGTCTCTCATGACGGCTAGGGCTACGTTTAGGTTTGCTCATGAACAGTGAACCCGGAGGGTCCAGTTGCATGTGGGGCTGTGTAAAGGCTTCCCTGGGGAGTTCACTTGTACCCAAAGCCTTCCTTTGGGGGCACTTTTGGATGGGCGAACAGGGCTCGTAACGCATTTCCTGGGGCCTGATTTTTCAGTCATCTTCGATGCCGGCTAGGGCTATGTTTAGGGATGCTCGGAAACATCGAACCCGGAGGGTACAGTTGCATGTGGGGCTACGTAAAGGCTCCCTTGGGGAGTTCACTTGTACCCAAAGCCTTCCTTTGGGGGCACTTTTGGATGGGCGAACAGGGCTCGGAACGCATTTCCTGGGGCCTGATTTTTCAGTCATCTTCGATGCCGGCTAGGGCTATGTTTAGGGATGCTCGGAAACATCGAACCCGGAGGGTACAGTTGCATGTGGGGCTACGTAAAGTCTCCCCTGGGGAGTTCACTTGTACCCAAAGCCTTCCTTTGGGGGCACTTTTGGATGGGCGAAAAGGGCTCGTAACGCATTTCCTGGGGCCTGATTTTTCAGTCATCTTTGATGCCGGCTAGGGCTATGTTTAGGGATGCTCGGAAACAGCGAACCCGAAGGGTCCAGTTGCATGTGGGGCTGCGTAAAGGCTCCCCTGGGGAGTTCACTTGTACCCAAAGCCTTCCTTTGCGGGCACTTTTGGATTGGCGAAAAGGGCTCGCAACGCCTTTCCTGGGGCCTGATTTTTCAGTCGTCTTCGATGCCCGCTAGGGCTACGTTTAGGGATGCACGGAAACATCGAACCCGAAGGGTCCAGTTGCATGTGGGGCTGCGTAAAGGCTCCCCTGGGGAGTTCAGTTGTACCCAAAGCCTTCCTTTGGGGGCACTTTTGGATGGACGAAAAGGGCTCGGATCGCATTTTATGGGGCCTGATTTTTTACTCGTCTCCGATGACGGCTAGGGCTATGTTTAGGGATGCTCGGAAACAGCGAACCCGGAGGGTCCAGTTGCATGTGGGGCTGCGTAAAGGCTCCCCTGGGGAGTTCACTTGTACCCAAAGCCTTCCTTTGGGGGGATATTTGGATGGGCGAAAAGGCCTCGGAACGCATTTCCTGGGGCCTGATTTTTCACTCGTCTCCGATGACGGCTAGGGCTACGTTGAGGTTTGCTCAGGAACAGCGAACCCCGAGGGTCCAGTTGCATGTGGGGCTGCGTAAAGGCTCCCCTGGGGAGTTCACTTGTACCCAAAGCCTTCCTTTGGGGGCACTTTTGGATGGTCCGAAGGGGCTCGCAACGCATTTCCTGGGGCCTGATTTTTCAGTGGTCTCTCATGACGGCTAGGGCTACGTTTAGGTTTGCTCATGAACAGTGAACCCGGAGGGTCCAGTTGCATGTGGGGCTGTGTAAAGGCTTCCCTGGGGAGTTCACTTGTACCCAAAGCCTTCCTTTGGGGGCACTTTTGGATGGGCGAACAGGGCTCGTAACGCATTTCCTGGGGCCTGATTTTTCAGTCATCTTCGATGCCGGCTAGGGCTATGTTTAGGGATGCTCGGAAACATCGAACCCGGAGGGTACAGTTGCATGTGGGGCTACGTAAAGGCTCCCTTGGGGAGTTCACTTGTACCCAAAGCCTTCCTTTGGGGGCACTTTTGGATGGGCGAACAGGGCTCGGAACGCATTTCCTGGGGCCTGATTTTTCAGTCATCTTCGATGCCGGCTAGGGCTATGTTTAGGGATGCTCGGAAACATCGAACCCGGAGGGTACAGTTGCATGTGGGGCTACGTAAAGGCTCCCCTGGGGAGTTCACTTGTACCCAAAGCCTTCCTTTGGGGGCACTTTTGGATGGGCGAAAAGGGCTCGGAACGCATTTCCTGGGGCCTGATTTTTCAGTCATCTTCGATGCCGGCTAGGGCTACGTTTAGGGATGCTCGGAAACAGCGAACCCGAAGGGTCCAGTTGCATGTGGGGCTGCGTAAAGGCTCCCCTGGGGAGTTCACTTGTAC
Source organism: Anas acuta (assembly GCF_963932015.1). Taxonomy (NCBI): domain Eukaryota; kingdom Metazoa; phylum Chordata; class Aves; order Anseriformes; family Anatidae; genus Anas; species Anas acuta. The sequence goes on along the minus strand of NW_027076281.1, from coordinate 81,266 downwards.
CCAAAGCCTTCCTTTGCGGGCACTTTTGGATTGGCGAAAAGGGCTCGCAACGCCTTTCCTGGGGCCTGATTTTTCACTTGTCTCCGATGACGGCTAGGGCTATGTTTAGGGATGCTCGGAAACAGCGAACCCGAAGGGTCCAGTTGCATGTGGGGCTGCGTAAAGGCTCCCCTGGGGAGATCACTTGTACCCAAAGCCTTCCTTTGGGGGCACTTTTGGATGGGCAAAAAGTGCTCGGAACGCATTTCCAGGGGCCTGATTTTTCAGTGGTCTCTCATGACGGCTAGGGCTACGTTTAGGTTTGCTCATGAACAGAGAACCCGGAGGGTCCAGTCGCATGTGGGGCTGCGTAAAGGCTCCCCTGGGGAGTTCTCTTGTACCCAAAGCCTTCCTTTAGTGACACTTTTGGATGGTCCAAAGGGGCTTGCAACGCGTTTTCTGGGGCTCGGGTTTTCAGTCTTCTCCCATGCCGGCTAGAGATATATTTAGGTTTACCCGGAGAAATCGAACCCGGAGCGTCCAGTTGCATGTGGGGCTGCGTAAAGGCTCCCCTGGGGAGTTCACTTGTACCCAAAGCCTTCCTTTGGGGGCACTTTTGGATGGGCGAACAGGGCTCGGAACGCATTTCCTGGGGCCTGATTTTTCAGTCATCTTCGATGCCGGCTAGGGCTATGTTTAGGGATGCTCGGAAACATCGAACCCGGAGGGTACAGTTGCATGTGGGGCTACGTAAAGGCTCCCCTGGGGAGTTCACTTGTACCCAAAGCCTTCCTTTGGGGGCACTTTTGGATGGGCGAACAGGGCTCGGAACGCATTTCCTGGGGCCTGATTTTTCAGTCATCTTCGATGCCGGCTAGGGCTATGTTTAGGGATGCTCGGAAACATCGAACCCGGAGGGTCCGGTTGCATGTGGGGCTGCATAAAGGCTCCCCTGGGGAGTTCACTTGTATCCAAAGCCTTCCTTTGGGGGCACTTTTGGATGGGCGAACAGGGCTCGGAACGCATTTCCTGGGGCCTGATTTTTCAGTCATCTTCGATGCCGGCTAGGGCTATGTTTAGGGATGCTCGGAAACATCGAACCCGGAGGGTACAGTTGCATGTGGGGCTACGTAAAGGCTCCCCTGGGGAGTTCACTTGTACCCAAAGCCTTCCTTTGGGGGCACTTTTGGATGGGCGAAAAGGGCTCGGAACGCATTTCCTGGGGCCTGATTTTTCAGTCATCTTCGATGCCGGCTAGGGCTATGTTTAGGGATGCTCGGAAACAGCGAACCCGAAGGGTCCAGTTGCATGTGGGGCTGCGTAAAGGCTCCCCTGGGGAGTTCACTTGTACCCAAAGCCTTCCTTTGCGGGCACTTTTGGATTGGCGAAAAGGGCTCGCAACGCCTTTCCTGGGGCCTGATTTTTCAGTCGTCTTCGATGCCCGCTAGGGCTACGTTTAGGGATGCACGGAAACATCGAACCCGAAGGGTCCAGTTGCATGTGGGGCTGCGTAAAGGCTCCCCTGGGGAGTTCAGTTGTACCCAAAGCCTTCCTTTGGGGGCACTTTTGGATGGACGAAAAGGGCTCGGATCGCATTTTATGGGGCCTGATTTTTTACTCGTCTCCGATGACGGCTAGGGCTATGTTTAGGGATGCTCGGAAACAGCGAACCCGGAGGGTCCAGTTGCATGTGGGGCTGCGTAAAGGCTCCCCTGGGGAGTTCACTTGTACCCAAAGCCTTCCTTTGGGGGGATATTTGGATGGGCGAAAAGGCCTCGGAACGCATTTCCTGGGGCCTGATTTTTCACTCGTCTCCGATGACGGCTAGGGCTACGTTGAGGTTTGCTCAGGAACAGCGAACCCGGAGGGTCCAGTTGCATGTGGGGCTGCATAAAGGCTACCCTGGGGAGTTCACTTGTACCCAAAGCCTTCCTTTGGGGGCACTTTTGGATGGTCCGAAGGGGCTCGCAACGCATTTCCTGCGGCCTGATTTTTCACTTGTCTCCGATGACGGCTAGGGCTATGTTTAGGGATGCTCGGAAACAGCGAACCCGAAGGGTCCAGTTGCATGTGGGGCTGCGTAAAGGCTCCCCTGGGGAGATCACTTGTACCCAAAGCCTTCCTTTGGGGGCACTTTTGGATGGGCAAAAAGTGCTCGGAACGCATTTCCAGGGGCCTGATTTTTCAGTGGTCTCTCATGACGGCTAGGGCTACGTTTAGGTTTGCTCATGAACAGAGAACCCGGAGGGTCCAGTCGCATGTGGGGCTGCGTAAAGGCTCCCCTGGGGAGTTCTCTTGTACCCAAAGCCTTCCTTTAGTGACACTTTTGGATGGTCCAAAGGGGCTTGCAACGCGTTTTCTGGGGCTCGGGTTTTCAGTCTTCTCCCATGCCGGCTAGAGATATATTTAGGTTTACCCGGAGAAATCGAACCCGGAGCGTCCAGTTGCATGTGGGGCTGCGTAAAGGCTCCCCTGGGGAGTTCACTTGTACCCAAAGCCTTCCTTTGGGGGCACTTTTGGATGGGCGAACAGGGCTCGGAACGCATTTCCTGGGGCCTGATTTTTCAGTCATCTTCGATGCCGGCTAGGGCTATGTTTAGGGATGCTCGGAAACATCGAACCCGGAGGGTACAGTTGCATGTGGGGCTACGTAAAGGCTCCCCTGGGGAGTTCACTTGTACCCAAAGCCTTCCTTTGGGGGCACTTTTGGATGGGCGAACAGGGCTCGGAACGCATTTCCTGGGGCCTGATTTTTCAGTCATCTTCGATGCCGGCTAGGGCTATGTTTAGGGATGCTCGGAAACATCGAACCCGGAGGGTCCGGTTGCATGTGGGGCTGCATAAAGGCTCCCCTGGGGAGTTCACTTGTATCCAAAGCCTTCCTTTGGGGGCACTTTTGGATGGGCGAACAGGGCTCGGAACGCATTTCCTGGGGCCTGATTTTTCAGTCATCTTCGATGCCGGCTAGGGCTATGTTTAGGGATGCTCGGAAACATCGAACCCGGAGGGTACAGTTGCATGTGGGGCTACGTAAAGGCTCCCCTGGGGAGTTCACTTGTACCCAAAGCCTTCCTTTGGGGGCACTTTTGGATGGGCGAAAAGGGCTCGGAACGCATTTCCTGGGGCCTGATTTTTCAGTCATCTTCGATGCCGGCTAGGGCTATGTTTAGGGATGCTCGGAAACAGCGAACCCGAAGGGTCCAGTTGCATGTGGGGCTGCGTAAAGGCTCCCCTGGGGAGTTCACTTGTACCCAAAGCCTTCCTTTGCGGGCACTTTTGGATTGGCGAAAAGGGCTCGCAACGCCTTTCCTGGGGCCTGATTTTTCAGTCGTCTTCGATGCCCGCTAGGGCTTTGTTTAGGGATGCACGGAAACATCGAACCCGAAGGGTCCAGTTGCATGTGGGGCTGCGTAAAGGCTCCCCTGGGGAGTTCACTTGTACCCAAAGCCTTCCTTTGGGGGCATTTTGGATGGACGAAAAGGGCTCGGATCGCATTTTATGGGGCCTGATTTTTTACTCGTCTCCGATGACGGCTAGGGCTATGTTTAGGGATGCTCGGAAACAGCGAACCCGGAGGGTCCAGTTGCATGTGGGGCTGCGTAAAGGCTCCCCTGGGGAGTTCACTTGTACCCAAAGCCTTCCTTTGGGGGGATATTTGGATGGGCGAAAAGGCCTCGGAACGCATTTCCTGGGGCCTGATTTTTCACTCGTCTCCGATGACAGCTAGGACTACGTTGAGGTTTGCTCAGGAACAGCGAACCCGGAGGGTCCAGTTGCATGTGGGGCTGCATAAAGGCTACCCTGGGGAGTTCACTTGTACCCAAAGCCTTCCTTTGGGGGCACTTTTGGATGGTCCGAAGGGGCTCGCAACGCATTTCCTGCGGCCTGATTTTTCACTTGTCTCCGATGACGGCTAGGGCTATGTTTAGGGATGCTCGGAAACAGCGAACCCGAAGGGTCCAGTTGCATGTGGGGCTGCGTAAAGGCTCCCCTGGGGAGATCACTTGTACCCAAAGCCTTCCTTTGGGGGCACTTTTGGATGGGCAAAAAGTGCTCGGAACGCATTTCCAGGGGCCTGATTTTTCAGTGGTCTCTCATGACGGCTAGGGCTACGTTTAGGTTTGCTCATGAACAGAGAACCCGGAGGGTCCAGTCGCATGTGGGGCTGCGTAAAGGCTCCCCTGGGGAGTTCTCTTGTACCCAAAGCCTTCCTTTAGTGACACTTTTGGGTGGTCCAAAGGGGCTTGCAACGCGTTTTCTGGGGCTCGGGTTTTCAGTCTTCTCCCATGCCGGCTAGAGATATATTTAGGTTTACCCGGAGAAATCGAACCCGGAGGGTCCAGTTACATGTGGGGCTGCGTAAAGGCTCCCCTGGGGAGTTCACTTGTACCCAAAGCCTTCCTTTGGGGGCACTTTTGGATGGGCGAACAGGGCTCGGAACGCATTTCCTGGGGCCTGATTTTTCAGTCATCTTCGATGCCGGCTAGGGCTATGTTTAGGGATGCTCGGAAACAGCGAACCCGAAGGGTCCAGTTGCATGTGGGGCTGCGTAAAGGCTCCCCTGGGGAGTTCACTTGTACCCAAAGCCTTCCTTTGCGGGCACTTTTGGATTGGCGAAAAGGGCTCGCAACGCCTTTCCTGGGGCCTGATTTTTCAGTCGTCTTCGATGCCCACTAGGGCTACGTTTAGGGATGCACGGAAACATCGAACCCGAAGGGTCCAGTTGCATGTGGGGCTGCGTAAAGGCTCCCCTGGGGAGTTTAGTTGTACCCAAAGCCTTCCTTTGGGGGCACTTTTGGATGGACGAAAAGGGCTCGGATCGCATTTTATGGGGCCTGATTTTTTACTCGTCTCCGATGACGGCTAGGGCTATGTTTAGGGATGCTCGGAAACAGCGAACCCGGAGGGTCCAGTTGCATGTGGGGCTGCGTAAAGGCTCCCCTGGGGAGTTCACTTGTACCCAAAGCCTTCCTTTGGGGGGATATTTGGATGGGCGAAAAGGCCTCGGAACGCATTTCCTGGGGCCTGATTTTTCAGTCGTCTCCGATGACGGCTAGGGCTACGTTTAGGTTTGCTCAGGAACAGCGAACCCGGAGGGTCCAGTTGCATGTGGGGCTGCATAAAGGCTACCCTGGGGAGTTCACTTGTACCCAAAGCCTTCCTTTGGGGGCACTTTTGGATGGTCCGAAGGGGCTCGCAACGCATTTCCTGGGGCCTGATTTTTCACTTGTCTCCGATGACTGCTAGGGCTATGTTTAGGGATGCTCGGAAACAGCGAACCCGAAGGGTCCAGTTGCATGTGGGGCTGCGTAAAGGCTCCCCTGGGGAGATCACTTGTACCCAAAGCCTTCCTTTGGGGGCACTTTTGGATGGGCAAAAAGTGCTCGGAACGCATTTCCAGGGGCCTGATTTTTCAGTGGTCTCTCATGACGGCTAGGGCTACGTTTAGGTTTGCTCATGAACAGAGAACCCGGAGGGTCCAGTCGCATGTGGGGCTGCGTAAAGGCTCCCCTGGGGAGTTCTCTTGTACCCAAAGCCTTCCTTTAGTGACACTTTTGGATGGTCCAAAGGGGCTTGCAACGCGTTTTCTGGGGCTCGGGTTTTCAGTCTTCTCCCATGCCGGCTAGAGATATATTTAGGTTTACCCGGAGAAATCGAACCCGGAGCGTCCAGTTGCATGTGGGGCTGCGTAAAGGCTCCCCTGGGGAGTTCACTTGTACCCAAAGCCTTCCTTTGGGGGCACTTTTGGATGGGCGAACAGGGCTCGGAACGCATTTCCTGGGGTCTGATTTTTCAGTCGACTTCGATGCCGGCTAGGGCTATGTTTAGGGATGCTCGGAAACATCGAACCCGGAGGGTCCGGTTGCATGTGGGGCTGCATAAAGGCTCCCCTGGGGAGTTCACTTGTACCCAAAGCCTTCCTTTGGGGGCACTTTTGGATGGGCGAACAGGGCTCGGAACGCATTTCCTGGGGCCTGATTTTTCAGTCATCTTCGATGCCGGCTAGGGCTATGTTTAGGGATGCTCGGAAACATCGAACCCGGAGGGTACAGTTGCATGTGGGGCTACGTAAAGGCTCCCCTGGGGAGTTCACTTGTACCCAAAGCCTTCCTTTGGGGGCACTTTTGGATGGGCGAACAGGGCTCGGAACGCATTTCCTGGGGCCTGATTTTTCAGTCATCTTCGATGCCGGCTAGGGCTATGTTTAGGGATGCTCGGAAACATCGAACCCGGAGGGTACAGTTGCATGTGGGGCTACGTAAAGGCTCCCCTGGGGAGTTCACTTGTACCCAAAGCCTTCCTTTGGGGGCACTTTTGGATGGGCGAAAAGGTCTCGTAACGCATTTCCTGGGGCCTGATTTTTCAGTCATCTTCGATGCCGGCTAGGGCTATGTTTAGGGATGCTCGGAAACAGCGAACCCGAAGGGTCCAGTTGCATGTGGGGCTGCGTAAAGGCTCCCCTGGGGAGTTCACTTGTACCCAAAGCCTTCCTTTGCGGGCACTTTTGGATGGGCGAAAAGGGCTCGCAATGCCTTTCCTGGGGCCTGATTTTTCAGTCGTCTTCGATGCCCGCTAGGGCTACGTTTAGGGATGCTCGGAAACATCGAACCCGAAGGGTCCAGTTGCATGTGGGGCTGCGTAAAGGCTCCCCTGGGGAGTTCACTTGTACCCAAAGCCTTCCTTTGGGGGGATATTTGGATGGGCGAAAAGGCCTCGGAACGCATTTCCTGGGGCCTGATTTTTCACTCGTCTCCGATGACGGCTAGGGCTACGTTTAGGTTTGCTCAGGAACAGCGAACCCGGAGGGTCCAGTTGCATGTGGGGCTGCATAAAGGCTACCCTGGGGAGTTCACTTGTACCCAAAGCCTTCCTTTGGGGGCACTTTTGGATGGTCCGAAGGGGCTCGCAACGCATTTCCTGCGGCCTGATTTTTCACTTGTCTCCGATGACGGCTAGGGCTATGTTTAGGGATGCTCGGAAACAGCGAACCCGAAGGGTCCAGTTGCATGTGGGGCTGCGTAAAGGCTCCCCTGGGGAGATCACTTGTACCCAAAGCCTTCCTTTGGGGGCACTTTTGGATGGGCAAAAAGTGCTCGGAACGCATTTCCAGGGGCCTGATTTTTCAGTGGTCTCTCATGACGGCTAGGGCTACGTTTAGGTTTGCTCATGAACAGAGAACCCGGAGGGTCCAGTCGCATGTGGGGCTGCGTAAAGGCTCCCCTGGGGAGTTCTCTTGTACCCAAAGCCTTCCTTTAGTGACACTTTTGGATGGTCCAAAGGGGCTTGCAACGCGTTTTCTGGGGCTCGGGTTTTCAGTCTTCTCCCATGCCGGCTAGAGATATATTTAGGTTTACCCGGAGAAATCGAACCCGGAGGGTCCAGTTGCATGTGGGGCTGCGTAAAGGCTCCCCTGGGGAGTTCACTTGTACCCAAAGCCTTCCTTTGGGGGCACTTTTGGATGGGCGAACAGGGCTCGGAACGCATTTCCTGGGGTCTGATTTTTCAGTCGACTTCGATGCCGGCTAGGGCTATGTTTAGGGATGCTCGGAAACATCGAACCCGGAGGGTCCGGTTGCATGTGGGGCTGCATAAAGGCTCCCCTGGGGAGTTCACTTGTACCCAAAGCCTTCCTTTGGGGGCACTTTTGGATGGGCGAACAGGGCTCGGAACGCATTTCCTGGGGCCTGATTTTTCAGTCATCTTCGATGCCGGCTAGGGCTATGTTTAGGGATGCTCGGAAACATCGAACCCGGAGGGTCCGGTTGCATGTGGGGCTGCGTAAAGGCTCCCCTGGGGATTTCACTTGTACCCAAAGCCTTCCTTTGGGGGCACTTTTGGATGGGCGAACAGGGCTCGGAACGCATTTCCTGGGGCCTGATTTTTCAGTCATCTTCGATGCCGGCTAGGGCTATGTTTAGGGATGCTCGGAAACATCGAACCCGGAGGGTACAGTTGCATGTGGGGCTACGTAAAGGCTCCCCTGGGGAGTTCACTTGTACCCAAAGCCTTCCTTTGGGGGCGCTTTTGGATGGGCGAACAGGGCTCGGAACGCATTTCCTGGGGCCTGATTTTTCAGTCATCTTCGATGCCGGCTAGGGCTATGTTTAGGGATGCTCGGAAACATCGAACCCGGAGGGTCCAGTTGCATGTGGGGCTACGTAAAGGCTCCCCTGGGGAGTTCACTTGTACCCAAAGCCTTCCTTTGGGGGCACTTTTGGATGGGCGAAAAGGGGTCGTAACGCATTTCCTGGGGCCTGATTTTTCAGTCATCTTCGATGCCGGCTAGGGCTATGTTTAGGGATGCTCGGAAACAGCGAACCCGAAGGGTCCAGTTGCATGTGGGGCTGCGTAAAGGCTCCCCTGGGGAGTTCACTTGTACCCAAAGCCTTCCTTTGCGGGCACTTTTGGATGGGCGAAATGGGCTCGCAACGCCTTTCCTGGGGCCTGATTTTTCAGTCGTCTTCGATGCCCGCTAGGGCTACGTTTAGGGATGCTCGGAAACATCGAACCCGAAGGGTCCAGTTGCATGTGGGGCTGTGTAAAGGCTCCCCTGGGGAGTTCAGTTGTACCCAAAGCCTTCCTTTGGGGGCACTTTTGGATGGACGAAAAGGGCTCGGATCGCATTTTATGGGGCCTGATTTTTTACTCGTCTCCGATGACGGCTAGGGCTATGTTTAGGGATGCTCGGAAACAGCGAACCCGGAGGGTCCAGTTGCATGTGGGGCTGCGTAAAGGCTCCCCTGGGGAGTTCACTTGTACCCAAAGCCTTCCTTTGGGGGGATATTTGGATGGGCGAAAAGGCCTCGGAACGCATTTCCTGGGGCCTGATTTTTCACTCGTCTCCGATGACGGCTAGGGCTACGTTGAGGTTTGCTCAGGAACAGCGAACCCGGAGGGTCCAGTTGCATGTGGGGCTGCATAAAGGCTACCCTGGGGAGTTCACTTGTACCCAAAGCCTTCCTTTGGGGGCACTTTTGGATGGTCCGAAGGGGCTCGCAACGCATTTCCTGGGGCCTGATTTTTCACTTGTCTCCGATGACGGCTAGGGCTATGTTTAGGGATGCTCGGAAACAGCGAACCCGGAGGGTCCAGTTGCATGTGGGGCTGCGTAAAGGCTCCCCTGGGGAGTTCACTTGTACCCAAAGCCTTCCTTTGGGGGCACTTTTGGATGGGCAAAAAGTGCTCGGAACGCATTTCCAGGGGCCTGATTTTTCAGTGGTCTCTCATGACGGCTAGGGCTACGTTTAGGTTTGCTCATGAACAGAGAACCCGGAGGGTCCAGTCGCATGTGGGGCTGCGTAAAGGCTCCCCTGGGGAGTTCTCTTGTACCCAAAGCCTTCCTTTAGTGACACTTTTGGATGGTCCAAAGGGGCTTGCAACGCGTTTTCTGGGGCTCGGGTTTTCAGTCTTCTCCCATGCCGGCTAGAGATATATTTAGGTTTACCCGGAGAAATCGAACCCGGAGGGTCCAGTTGCATGTGGGGCTGCGTAAAGGCTCCCCTGGGGAGTTCTCTTGTACCCAAAGCCTTCCTTTGGGGGCACTTTTGGATGGGCGAACAGGGCTCGGAACGCATTTCCTGGGGTCTGATTTTTCAGTCGACTTCGATGCCGGCTAGGGCTATGTTTAGGGATGCTCGGAAACATCGAACCCGGAGGGTCCGTTGCATGTGGGGCTGCATATAGGCTCCCCTGGGGAGTTCACTTGTACCCAAAGCCTTCCTTTAGGGGGAACTTTTGGATGGGCGAACAGGGCTCGGAACGCATTTCCTGGGGCCTGATTTTTCAGTCATCTTCGATGCCGGCTAGGGCTATGTTTAGGGATGCTCGGAAACATCGAACCCGGAGGGTCCAGTTGCATGTGGGGCTACGTAAAGGCTCCCCTGGGGAGTTCACTTGTACCCAAAGCCTTCCTTTGGGGGCACTTTTGGATGGGCGAACAGGGCTCGGAACGCATTTCCTGGGGCCTGATTTTTCAGTCATCTTCGATGCCGACTAGGGCTATGTTTAGGGATGCTCGGAAACATCGAACCCGGAGGGTACAGTTGCATGTGGGGCTACGTAAAGGCTCCCCTGGGGAGTTCACTTGTACCCAAAGCCTTCCTTTGGGGGCACTTTTGGATGGGCGAAAAGGGGTCGTAACGCATTTCCTGGGGCCTGATTTTTCAGTCATCTTCGATGCCGGCTAGGGCTATGTTTAGGGATGCTCGGAAACAGCGAACCCGAAGGGTCCAGTTGCATGTGGGGCTGCGTAAAGGCTCCCCTGGGGAGTTCACTTGTACCCAAAGCCTTCCTTTGCGGGCACTTTTGGATGGGCGAAAAGGGCTCGCAACGCCTTTCCTGGGGCCTGATTTTTCAGTCGTCTTCGATGCCCGCTAGGGCTACGTTTAGGGATGCTCGGAAACATCGAACCCGAAGGGTCCAGTTGCATGTGGGGCTGCGTAAAGGCTCCCCTGGGGAGTTCAGTTGTACCCAAAGCCTTCCTTTGGGGGCACTTTTGGATGGGCGAAAAGGGCTTGCAACGCACTTCCTGGGGCGTGATTTTTCATTCGTCTTCGATGCCGTCTAGGACTAGGTTTAGGGATGCTCGGAAACAGCGAACCCGGAGGGTCCAGTTGCATGTGGGGCTGCGTAAAGTCTCCCCTGGGGAGTTCTCTTGTACCCAAAGCCTTCCTTTGGTGACACTTTTGGATGGTCCAAAGGGGCTTGCAACGCGTTTTCTGGGGCCCGGGTTTTCAGTCTTCTCCCATGCCGGTTCGGGATATAATTAGGGTTGCTCGGAAAAATCGAACCCGGAGGGTCCAGTTGCATGTGGGGCTGCGTAAAGGCTCCCCTGTGGAGTTCACTTGTATCCAGAGCCTTCCTTTGGGGGCACTTTTGAATGGTCCAAAGGGGCTCGCAACGCATTTCCTGGGGCCTGATTTTTCAGTCGTCATCGATGCCGGCTAGGGCTATGTTTAGGGATGCTCGGAAACAGCGAACCCGGAGGGTCCAGTTGCATGTGGGGCTGCGTAAAGAGTCCCCTGCGGAGTTCCCTTGTACCCAAAGCCTTCCTTTGGGGGACTTTTGGATGGGCGAAAAGGGCTCGGAACGCATTTCCTGGGGCCTGATTTTTCAGTCGTCATCGATGCCGGCTAGGGCTATGTTTAGGGATGCTCAGGAACAGAGAACCCGGAGGGTCCAGTTGCATGTGGGGCTGCGTAAAGGCTCCCCTGGGGAGTTCACTTGTACCCAAAGCCTTCCTTTGGGGGCACATTTGGATGGGCGAAAAGTGCTTGCAACGCATTTCCTGGGGCCTGATTTTTCACTCGTCTCCGATGACGGCTAGGGCTACGTTTAGGTTTGTTCAGGAACAGCGAACCAGGAGCGTCCAGTTGCATGTGGGGCTGCGAAAGGCTCCCCTGGGGAGTTCACTTGTACCCAAAGCCTGCCTTTGGGGGAACTTTTGGATGGTCCGAAGGGGCTCAGAACCCATTTCCTGGGGCCTGATTTTTCACATGTCTTCGATGACGGCTAGGGCTATGTATAGGTTTGCTTAGGAACAGCGAACCCGGAAGGTCCAGTTGCATGTGGGGCTGCGTAAAGGCTCCCCTGGGGAGATCACTTGTACCCAAAGCCTTCCTTTGCAGGCACTTTTGGATGGTCCGAAGGGGCTCAGAACGCATTTCCTGGGGCCTGATTTTTCAGTCGTCTCCGATGACGGCTAGGGCTACGTTTAGGTTTGCTCAGGAACAGCGAACCCGGAGGGTCCAGTTGTATGTGGGGCTGCGTAAAGGCTCCCCTGGGGAGTTCTCTTGTACCCAAAGCCTTCCTTTGGGGGCACTTCTGGATGGGCGAAAAGGGCTCGCAACGCATTTCCTGGGGTCTGATTTTTCAGTCGACTTCGATGCCGGCTAGGGCTATGTTTAGGGATGCTCGGAAACATCGAACCCGGAGTCTACAGTTGCATGTGGGGCTATGTAAAGGCTCCCCTGGGGAGTTCACTTGTACCCAAAGCCTTCCTTTGGGGGCACTTTTGGATGGTCCAAAGGGGCTTGCAACGCGTTTTCTGGGGCCCGGGTTTTCAGTCTTCTCCCATGCCTGCTAGTGGTATATTTAGGGATGCTCGGAAAAATCGAACCCGGAGGGTCCAGTTGCATGTGGGGCTGCGTAAAGGCTCCCCTGGGGAGTTCACTTGAATCCAAAGCCTTCCTTTGGGGGCACTTTTGGATGGTCCAAAGGGGCTCGAAACGCATTTCCTGGGGCCTGATTTTTCAGTCGTCATCGATGCCGGTTAGGGCTATGTTTAGGGATGCTCGGAAACAGCGAACCCGGAGGGTCCAGTTGCATGTGGGGCTGCGTAAAGGCTCCCCTGGGGAGTTCACTTGTACCCAAAGCCTTCCTTTGCGGGCACTTCTGGATGGTCCAAAGGGGCTTGCAACGCGTTTTCTGGGGCCCGGGTTTTCAGTCTTCTCCCATGCCGGCTAGGGATATATTTAGGGTTGCTCGGAAAAATCGAACCCGGAGGTTCCAGTTGCATGTGGAGCTGCGTAAAGGCTCCCCTGGGGAGTTCACTTGTACCCAAAGTCTTCCTTTGGGGGCACTTTTGGATGGGCAAAAAGGGCTCGCAACGCATTTCCTGGGGCCTGATTTTTCAGTCATCTTCGATGCCGGCTAGGGATATGTTTAGGGATGCTCGGAAACAGCGAACCCGGAGGGTCCAGTTGCATGTGGGGCTGCGTAAAGGCTCCCCTGGGGAGTTCACTTGTACCCAAAGCCTTCCTTTGGTGATACTTTTGGATGGTCCGAAGGGGCTCGCAACGCATTTCCTGGGGCCGGATTTTTCACTTGTCTCCGATGACGGCTAGGGCTACGTTTAGGTTTGCTTAGGAACAGCGAACCCGGAGGGTCCAGTTGCATGTGGGGCTGCGTAAAGGCTCCCCTGGGGAGTTCTCTTGTACCCAAAGCCTTCCTTTGCGGGCACTTTTGGATGGTCCAAAGGGGCTCGCAACGCATTTCCTGGGGTCTGATTTTTCAGTCGTCTCCGATGACGGCTAGGGCTACGTTTAGGTTTGCTCATGAACAGCGAACCCGGAGGGTCCAGTTGCATGTGGGGCTGCGTAAAGGCTCCCCTGGGGAGTTCACTTGTACCCAAAGCCTTCCTTTGGGGGCACTTTTGGATGGTCCAAAGGGGCTTGCTACGCGTTTTCTGGGGCCCGGGTTTTCAGACTTCTCCCATGCCGGCTAGTGATATATTTAGGGTTGCTCGGAAAAATCGAACCCGGAGGGTCCAGTTGCATGTGGGCCTGCGTAAAGGCTCCCCTGGGGAGTTCACTTGTACCCAAAGCCTTCCTTTGGGGGCACTTTTGGATGGACGAAAAGGGCTCGCAACGCATTTCCTGGGGCCTGATTTTTCATTCGTCTTCGATGCCGGTTAGGGCTATGTTTAGGGATGCTCGGAAACAGCGAACCCGGAGGGTCCAGTTGCATGTGGGTCTGCGTAAAGGCTCCCCTGGGGAGTTCACTTGTACCCAAAGCCTTCCTTTGGGGGCACTTTTGGATGGGCAAAAAGGGCTCGCAACGCATTTCCTGGGGCCTGATTTTTCACTCGTCTCCGATGCCGTCTAGGGCTGTGTTTAGGGATGCTCGGAAACAGCAAACGCGGAGGGTCCAGTTGCATGTGGGATTGCGTAAAGGCTCCCCTGGGGAGTTCACTTGAACCCAAAGCCTTTCTTTGGGGGCACTTTTGGATGGGCGAAAAGGGGTCGCAACGCATTTCCTGGGGCCTGATTTTTCACTCGTCTTCGATGACGGCTAGGGCTACGTTTAGGTTTGCTCATGAACAGCGAACCCGGAGGGTCCAGTTGCATGTGGGGCTGCGTAAAGGCTCCCCTGGGGAGTTCACTTGTACCCAAAGCCTTCCTTTGGTGACACTTTTGGATGGTCCAAAGGGGCTTGCTACGCGTTTTCTGGGGCCCGGGTTTTCAGACTTCTCCCATGCCGGCTAGTGATATATTTAGGGTTGCTCGGAAAAATCGAACCCGGAGGGTCCAGTTGCATGTGGGCCTGCGTAAAGGCTCCCCTGGGGAGTTCACTTGTACCCAAAGCCTTCCTTTGGGGGCACTTTTGGATGGACGAAAAGGGCTCGCAACGCATTTCCTGGGGCCTGATTTTTCATTCGTCTTCGATGCCGGTTAGGGCTATGTTTAGGGATGCTCGGAAACAGCGAACCCGGAGGGTCCAGTTGCATGTGGGTCTGCGTAAAGGCTCCCCTGGGGAGTTCACTTGTACCCAAAGCCTTCCTTTGGGGGCACTTTTGGATGGGCAAAAAGGGCTCGCAACGCATTTCCTGGGGCCTGATTTTTCACTCGTCTCCGATGCCGTCTAGGGCTGTGTTTAGGGATGCTCGGAAACAGCAAACCCGGAGGGTCCAGTTGCATGTGGGATTGCGTAAAGGCTCCCCTGGGGAGTTCACTTGTACCCAAAGCCTTTCTTTGGGGGCACTTTTGGATGGGCGAAAAGGGCTCGCAACGCATTTCCTGGGGCCTGATTTTTCACTCGTCTCCGATGACGGCTAGGGCTACGTTTAGGTTTGCTCAGGAACAGCGAACCCGGAGGGTCCAGTTGCATGTGGGGCTGTGTAAAGGCTCCCCTGGGGAGATCACTTGTACCCAAAGCCTTCCTTTGCGGGCACTTTTGGGTGGTCCTAAGGGGCTCGCAACGCATTTCCTGGGGCCTGATTTTTCACTCGTCATCGATGCCGGCTAGGGCTATGTTTAGGGATGCTCGGAAACAGTGAACCCGGAGGGTCCAGTTGCATGTGGGGCTGCGTAAAGGCTCCCCTGGGGAGTTCACTTGTACCCAAAGCCTTCCTTTGCGGGCACTTCTGGATGGTCCAAAGGGGCTTGCAACGCGTTTTCTGCGGCCCGGGTTTTCAGTCTTCTCCCATGCCGGCTAGGGATATATTTAGGGTTGCTCGGAAAAATCGAACCCGGAGGGTCCAGTTGCATGTGGAGCTGCGTAAAGGCTCCCCTGGGGAGTTCACTTGTACCCAAAGCCTTCCTTTGGGGGCACTTTTGGATGGGCAAAAAGGGCTCGCAACGCATTTCCTGGGGCCTGATTTTTCAGTCATCTTCGATGCCGGCTAGGGCTATGTTTAGGGATGCTCGGAAACAGCGAACCCGGAGGGTCCAGTTGCATGTGGGGCTGCGTAAAGGCTCCCCTGGGGAGTTCACTTGTACCCAAAGACTTCCTTTGGGGGCACTTTTGGATGGACGAAAAGGGCCCGCAACTCATTTCCTGGGGCCTGATTTTTCAGTCGTCTCCGATGACGGCTAGGGCTACGTTTAGGTTCGCTCATGAACAGCGAACCCGGAGGGTCCAGTTGCATGTGGGGCTGCGTAAAGGCTCCCCTGGGGAGTTCACTTGTACCCAAAGCCTTCCTTTGGTGACACTTTTGGATGGTCCAAAGGGGCTTGCAACGCGTTTTCTGGGGCCCGGGTTTTCAGTCGTCATCGATGCTGGCTAGGGCTATGTTTAGGGATGCTCGGAAACAGCGAACCCGGAGGGTCCAGTTGCATGTGGGGCTGCGTAAAGGCTCCCCTGGGGAGTTCACTTGTACCCAAAGCCTTCCTTTGGTGATACTTTTGGATGGTCCGAAGGGGCTCGCAACGCATTTCCTGGGGCCGGATTTTTCACTTGTCTCCGATGACGGCTAGGGCTATGTATAGGTTTGCTTAGGAACAGCGAACCCGGAGGGTCCAGTTGCATGTGGGGCTGCGTAAAGGCTCCCCTGGGGAGTTCTCTTGTACCCAAAGCCTTCCTTTGCGGGCACTTTTGGATGGTCCAAAGGGGCTCGCAACGCATTTCCTGGGGTCTGATTTTTCAGTCGTCTCCGATGACGGCTAGGGCTACGTTTAGGTTTGCTCATGAACAGCGAACCCGGAGGGTCCAGTTGCATGTGGGGCTGCGTAAAGGCTCCCCTGGGGAGTTCACTTGTACCCAAAGCCTTCCTTTGGTGACACTTTTGGATGGCCCAAAGTGGCTTGCAACGTGTTTTCTGGGGCCCGGGTTTTCAGTCTTCTCCCATGCCGGCTAGTGATATTTTTAGGGTTGCTCGGAAAAATCGAACCCGGAGGGTCCAGTTGCATGTGGGGCTGCATAAAGGCTCCCCTGGGGAGTTCACTTGTACCCAAAGCCTTCCTTTGGGGGCACTTTTGGATGGACGAAAAGGGCTCGCAACGCATTTCCTGGGGCCTGATTTTTCACTCGTCTCCGATGCCGTCTAGGGCTGTGTTTAGGGATGTTCGGAAACAGCAAACCCGGAGGGTCCAGTTGCATGTGGGATTGCGTAAAGGCTCCCCTGGGGAGTTCACTTGTACCCAAAGCCTTTCTTTGGGGGCACTTTTGGATGGGCGAAAAGGGCTCGCAACGCCTTTCCTGGGGCCTGATTTTTCACTCGTCTCTGATGACGGCTAGGGCTTTGTTTAGGGATGCTCGGAAACAGCAAACCCGGAGGGTCCAGTTGCATGTGGGATTGCGTAAAGGCTCCCCTGGGGAGTTCACTTGTACCCCAAGCCTTCCTTTGCGGGCACTTTTGGGTGGTCCTAAGGGGCTCGCAACGCATTTCCTGGGGCCTGATTTTTCACTCGTCATCGATGCCGGCTAGGGCTATGTTTAGGGATGCTCGGAAACAGCGAACCCGGAGGGTCCAGTTGCATGTGGGGCTGCGTATAGGCTCCCCTGGGGAGTTCACTTGTACCCAAAGACTTCCTTTGGGGGCACTTTTGGATGGACGAAAAGGGCTCGCAACGCATTTCCTGGGGCCTGATTTTTCAGTCGTCTCCGATGACGGCTAGGGATACGTTTAGGTTTGCTCATGAACAGAGAAACCGGAGGGTCCAGTTGCATGTGGGGCTGCGTAAAGTCTCCCCTGGGAACTTCAGATGTACCCAAAGCCATACTTTGGTGACACTTTTGTATGGGCGAAATGGGCTCGCAACGCATTTCCTGGGTCCTGATTTTTCAGTCGTCTCAGATGACGGCTAGGGCTACGTTTAGGTTTGCTCATGAACAGCGAACCCGGAGGGTCCAGTTGCATGTGGGGCTGTGTAAAGGCTCCCCTGGGGAGATCACTTGTACCCAAAGCCTTCCTTTGCGGGCACTTTTGGGTGGTCCTAAGGGGCTCGCAACGCATTTCCTGGGGCCTGATTTTTCAGTCGTCATCGATGCCGGCTAGGGATATGTTTAGGGATGCTCGGAAACAGCGAACCCAGAGGGTCCAGTTGCATGTGGGGCTGCGTAAAGACTCCCCTGGGGAGTTCACTTGTACCCAAAGCCTTCCTTTGGTGACACTTTTGGATGGTACAAAGGGGCTTGCAACGCGTTTTCTGGGGCCCGGGTTTTCAGTCTTCTCCCATGCCGGCTAGGGATATATTTAGGGTTGCTCGGAAAAATCGAACCCGGAGGGTCCAGTTGCATGTGGGGCTGCGTAAAGGCTCCCCTGGGGAGTTCACTTGTACCCAAAGCCTTCCTTTGGGGGCACTTTTGGATGGTCCAAAGGGGCTCGCAACGCATTTCCTGGGGCCTGATTTTTCAGTCGTCATCGATGCCGGCTAGGGCTATGTTTAGGGATGCTCGGAAACAGCGAACCCGGAGGGTCCAGTTGCATGTGGGGCTGCGTAAAGGCTCCCCTGGGGAGTTCACTTGTACCCAAAGCCTTCCTTTGGTGACACTTTTGGATGGTCCTAACGGGCTCGCAACGCATTTCCTGGGGCCTGATTTTTCAGTCGTCATCGATGCCGGCTAGGGCTATGTTTAGGGATGCTCGGAAAGAGCGAACCCGAAGGGTCCAGTTGCATGTGGGGCTGTGTAAAGGCTCCCCTGGGGAGTTCACTTGTACCCAAAGCCTTCCTTTGGGGGCACTTTTGCATGGACGAAAAGGGCTCGCAACGTGTTTTCTCGGGCCCGGGTTTTCAGTCTTCTCCCATGCCGGCTATTGATATATTTAGGTTTGCTCGGAAAAATCGAACCCGGAGGGTCCAGTTGCATGTGGGGCTGCGTAAAGGCTCCCCTGGGGAGTTCACTTGTACCCAAAGCCTTCCTTTGGGGGCACTTTTGGATGGACGAAAAGGGCTCACAACGCATTTCCTGGGGCCTGATTTTTCAGTCGACTTCGATGCCGGCTAGGGCTATGTTTAGGGATGCTCGGAAACATCGAACCCGGAGGGTCCAGTTGCATGTGGGGCTGCGTAAAGGTTCCCCTGGGGAGTTCACTTGTACCCAAAGTCTTCCTTTGGAGGCACTTTTGGATGGACGAAAAGGGCTCGCAACGCATTTCCTTGGGCCTGATTTTTCAGTCGTCATCGATGCCGGCTAGCGCTATGTTTAGGGATGCTCGGAAACAGCGAACCTGGAGGGTCCAGTTGCATGTGGGGCTGCGTAAAGGCTCCCCTGGGGAGTTCACTTGTACCCAAAGCCTTCCTTTGGGGGCACTTTTGGATGGGCGAAAAGGGCTCGGAACGCATTTCCTGGGGTCTGATTTTTCAGTCGTCTCCGATGACGGCTAGGGATACGTTTAGGTTTGCTCATGAACAGAGAACCCGGAGGGTCCAGTTGCATGTGGGGCTGCGTAAAGTCTCCCCTGGGAACTTCAGATGTACCCAAAGCCTTACTTTGGTGACATTTTTGTATGGGCGAAATGGGCTCGCAACGCATTTCCTGGGTCCTGATTTTTCAGTCGTCTCAGATGACGGCTAGGGCTACGTTTAGGTTTGCTCATGAACAGCGAACCCGGAGGGTCCAGTTGCATGTGGGGCTGCGTAAAGGCTACCCTGGGGAGTTCACTTGTACCCAAAGCCTTCCTTTGGTGACACTTTTGGATGGTCCAAAGGGGCTTGCAACGCGTTTTCTGGGGCCCGGGTTTTCAGTCTTCTCCCATGCCGGCTAGTGATATATTTAGGGTTGCTCGGAAAAATCGAACCCGGAGAGTCCAGTTGCATGTAGGGCTGCGTAAAGGCTCCCCTGGGGAGTTCACTTGTATCCAAAGCCTTCCTTTGGGGGCACTTTTGGATGGTCCAAAGGGGCTCGCAACGCATTTCCTGGGGCCTGATTTTTCAGTCGTCATCGATGCCGGCTAGGGCTATGTTTAGGGATGCTCGGAAACAGCGAACCCGGAGGGTCCAGTTGCATGTGGGGCTGCGTAAAGGCTCCCCTGGGGAGTTCACTTGTACCCAAAGCCTTCCTTTGGTGACACTTTTGGATGGTACAAAGGGGCTTGCAACGCGTTTTCTGGGGCCCGGGTTTTCAGTCTTCTCCCATGCCGGCTAGGGATATATTTAGGGTTGCTCGGAAAAATCGAACACGGAGGGTCCAGTTGCATGTGGGGCTGCGTAAAGGCTCCCCTGGGGAGTTCACTTGTACCCAAAGCCTTCCTTTGGGGGCACTTTTGGATGGTCCAAAGGGGCTCGCAACGCATTTCCTGGGGCCTGATTTTTCAGTCGTCATCGATGCCGGCTAGGGCTATGTTTAGGGATGCTCGGAAACAGCGAACCCAGAGGGTCCAGTTGCATGTGGGGCTGCGTAAAGGCTCCCCTGGGGAGTTCACTTGTACCCAAAGCCTTCCTTTGGTGACACTTTTGGATGGTCCTAACGGGCTCGCAACGCATTTCCTGGGGCCTGATTTTTCAGTCGTCATCGATGCCGGCTAGGGCTATGTTTAGGGATGCTCGGAAACAGCGAACCCGAAGGGTCCAGTTGCATGTGGGGCTGTGTAAAGGCTCCCCTGGGGAGTTCACTTGTACCCAAAGCCTTCCTTTGGGGACACTTTTGCATGGACGAAAAGGGCTCGCAACGTGTTTTCTCGGGCCCTGGTGTTCAGTCTTCTCCCATGCCGGCTATTGATATATTTAGGTTTGCTCGGAAAAATCGAACCCGGAGGGTCCAGTTGCATGTGGGGCTGCGTAAAGGCTCCCCTGGGGAGTTGACTTGTACCCAAAGCCTTCCTTTGGGGGCACTTTTGCATGGACGAAAAGGGCTCACAACGCATTTCCTGGGACCTGATTTTTCAGTCGACTTCGATGCCGGCTAGGGCTATGTTTAGGGATGCTCGGAAACATCGAACCCGGAGGGTCCAGTTGCATGTGGGGCTGCCTAAAGGTTCCCCTGGGGAGTTCACTTGTACCCAAAGTCTTCCTTTGGAGGCACTTTTGGATGGACGAAAAGGGCTCGCAACGCATTTCCTGGGGCCTGATTTTTCATTCGTCTTCGATGCCGGTTAGGGCTATGTTTAGGGATGCTCGGAAACAGCGAACCCGGAGGGTCCAGTTGCATGTGGGTCTGCGTAAAGGCTCCCCTGGGGAGTTCACTTGTACCCAAAGCCTTCCTTTGGGGGCACTTTTGGATGGGCAAAAAGGGCTCGCAACGCATTTCCTGGGGCCTGATTTTTCACTCGTCTCCGATGCCGTCTAGGGCTGTGTTTAGGGATGCTCGGAAACAGCAAACGCGGAGGGTCCAGTTGCATGTGGGATTGCGTAAAGGCTCCCCTGGGGAGTTCACTTGTACCCAAAGCCTTTCTTTGGGGGCACTTTTGGATGGGCGAAAAGGGGTCGCAACGCATTTCCTGGGGCCTGATTTTTCACTCGTCTTCGATGACGGCTAGGGCTACGTTTAGGTTTGCTCATGAACAGCGAACCCGGAGGGTCCAGTTGCATGTGGGGCTGCGTAAAGGCTCCCCTGGGGAGTTCACTTGTACCCAAAGCCTTCCTTTGGTGACACTTTTGGATGGTCCAAAGGGGCTTGCTACGCGTTTTCTGGGGCCCGGGTTTTCAGACTTCTCCCATGCCGGCTAGTGATATATTTAGGGTTGCTCGGAAAAATCGAACCCGGAGGGTCCAGTTGCATGTGGGCCTGCGTAAAGGCTCCCCTGGGGAGTTCACTTGTACCCAAAGCCTTCCTTTGGGGGCACTTTTGGATGGACGAAAAGGGCTCGCAACGCATTTCCTGGGGCCTGATTTTTCATTCGTCTTCGATGCCGGTTAGGGCTATGTTTAGGGATGCTCGGAAACAGCGAACCCGGAGGGTCCAGTTGCATGTGGGTCTGCGTAAAGGCTCCCCTGGGGAGTTCACTTGTACCCAAAGCCTTCCTTTGGGGGCACTTTTGGATGGGCAAAAAGGGCTCGCAACGCATTTCCTGGGGCCTGATTTTTCACTCGTCTCCGATGCCGTCTAGGGCTGTGTTTAGGGATGCTCGGAAACAGCAAACCCGGAGGGTCCAGTTGCATGTGGGATTGCGTAAAGGCTCCCCTGGGGAGTTCACTTGTACCCAAAGCCTTTCTTTGGGGGCACTTTTGGATGGGCGAAAAGGGCTCGCAACGCATTTCCTGGGGCCTGATTTTTCACTCGTCTCCGATGACGGCTAGGGCTACGTTTAGGTTTGCTCAGGAACAGCGAACCCGGAGGGTCCAGTTGCATGTGGGGCTGTGTAAAGGCTCCCCTGGGGAGATCACTTGTACCCAAAGCCTTCCTTTGCGGGCACTTTTGGGTGGTCCTAAGGGGCTCGCAACGCATTTCCTGGGGCCTGATTTTTCACTCGTCATCGATGCCGGCTAGGGCTATGTTTAGGGATGCTCGGAAACAGTGAACCCGGAGGGTCCAGCTGCATGTGGGGCTGCGTAAAGGCTCCCCTGGGGAGTTCACTTGTACCCAAAGCCTTCCTTTGCGGGCACTTCTGGATGGTCCAAAGGGGCTTGCAACGCGTTTTCTGCGGCCCGGGTTTTCAGTCTTCTCCCATGCCGGCTAGGGATATATTTAGGGTTGCTCGGAAAAATCGAACCCGGAGGGTCCAGTTGCATGTGGAGCTGCGTAAAGGCTCCCCTGGGGAGTTCACTTGTACCCAAAGCCTTCCTTTGGGGGCACTTTTGGATGGGCAAAAAGGGCTCGCAACGCATTTCCTGGGGCCTGATTTTTCAGTCATCTTCGATGCCGGCTAGGGCTATGTTTAGGGATGCTCGGAAACAGCGAACCCGGAGGGTCCAGTTGCATGTGGGTCTGCGTAAAGGCTCCCCTGGGGAGTTCACTTGTACCCAAAGCCTTCCTTTGGGGGCACTTTTGGATGGACGAAAAGGGCCCGCAACTCATTTCCTGGGGCCTGATTTTTCAGTCGTCTCCGATGACGGCTAGGGCTACGTTTAGGTTCGCTCATGAACAGCGAACCCGGAGGGTCCAGTTGCATGTGGGGCTGCGTAAAGGCTCCCCTGGGGAGTTCACTTGTACCCAAAGCCTTCCTTTGGTGACACTTTTGGATGGTCCAAAGGGGCTTGCAACGCGTTTTCTGGGGCCCGGGTTTTCAGTCGTCATCGATGCTGGCTAGGGCTATGTTTAGGGATGCTCGGAAACAGCGAACCCGGAGGGTCCAGTTGCATGTGGGGCTGCGTAAAGGCTCCCCTGGGGAGTTCACTTGTACCCAAAGCCTTCCTTTGGTGATACTTTTGGATGGTCCGAAGGGGCTCGCAACGCATTTCCTGGGGCCGGATTTTTCACTTGTCTCCGATGACGGCTAGGGCTATGTATAGGTTTGCTTAGGAACAGCGAACCCGGAGGGTCCAGTTGCATGTGGGGCTGCGTAAAGGCTCCCCTGGGGAGTTCTCTTGTACCCAAAGCCTTCCTTTGCGGGCACTTTTGGATGGTCCAAAGGGGCTCGCAACGCATTTCCTGGGGTCTGATTTTTCAGTCGTCTCCGATGACGGCTAGGGCTACGTTTAGGTTTGCTCATGAACAGCGAACCCGGAGGGTCCAGTTGCATGTGGGGCTGCGTAAAGGCTCCCCTGGGGAGTTCACTTGTACCCAAAGCCTTCCTTTGGTGACACTTTTGGATGGCCCAAAGTTGCTTGCAACGCGTTTTCTGGGGCCCGGGTTTTCAGTCTTCTCCCATGCCGGCTAGTGATATTTTTAGGGTTGCTCGGAAAAATCGAACCAGGAGGGTCCAGTTGCATGTGGGGCTGCATAAAGGCTCCCCTGGGGAGTTCACTTGTACCCAAAGCCTTCCTTTGGGGGCACTTTTGGATGGACGAAAAGGGCTCGCAACGCATTTCCTGGGGCCTGATTTTTCACTCGTCATCGATGCCGGCTAGGGCTATGTTTAGGGATGCTCGGAAACAGCGAACCCGGAGGGTCCAGTTGCATGTGGGGCTGCGTATAGGCTCCCCTGGGGAGTTCACTTGTACCCAAAGCCATACTTTGGGGGCACTTTTGGATGGACGAAAAGGGCTCGCAACGCATTTCCTGGGGCCTGATTTTTCAGTCGTCTCCGATGACGGCTAGGGATACGTTTAGGTTTGCTCATGAACAGAGAAACCGGAGGGTCCAGTTGCATGTGGGGCTGTGTAAAGGCTCCCCTGGGGAGATCACTTGTACCCAAAGCCTTCCTTTGCGGGCACTTTTGGGTGGTCCTAAGGGGCTCGCAACGCATTTCCTGGGGCCTGATTTTTCAGTCGTCATCGATGCCGGCTAGGGATATGTTTAGGGATGCTCGGAAACAGCGAACCCAGAGGGTCCAGTTGCATGTGGGGCTGCGTAAAGACTCCCCTGGGGAGTTCACTTGTACCCAAAGCCTTCCTTTGGTGACACTTTTGGATGGTACAAAGGGGCTTGCAACGCGTTTTCTGGGGCCCGGGTTTTCAGTCTTCTCCCATGCCGGCTAGGGATATATTTAGGGTTGCTCGGAAAAATCGAACCCGGAGGGTCCAGTTGCATGTGGGGCTGCGTAAAGGCTCCCCTGGGGAGTTCACTTGTACCCAAAGCCTTCCTTTGGGGGCACTTTTGGATGGTCCAAAGGGGCTCGCAACGCATTTCCTGGGGCCTGATTTTTCAGTCGTCATCGATGCCGGCTAGGGCTATGTTTAGGGATGCTCGGAAACAGCGAACCCGGAGGGTCCAGTTGCATGTGGGGCTGCGTAAAGGCTCCCCTGGGGAGTTCACTTGTACCCAAAGCCTTCCTTTGGTGACACTTTTGGATGGTCCTAACGGGCTCGCAACGCATTTCCTGGGGCCTGATTTTTCAGTCGTCATCGATGCCGGCTAGGGCTATGTTTAGGGATGCTCGGAAAGAGCGAACCCGAAGGGTCCAGTTGCATGTGGGGCTGTGTAAAGGCTCCCCTGGGGAGTTCACTTGTACCCAAAGCCTTCCTTTGGGGGCACTTTTGCATGGACGAAAAGGGCTCGCAACGTGTTTTCTCGGGCCCGGGTTTTCAGTCTTCTCCCATGCCGGCTATTGATATATTTAGGTTTGCTCGGAAAAATCGAACCCGGAGGGTCCAGTTGCATGTGGGGCTGCGTAAAGGCTCCCCTGGGGAGTTCACTTGTACCCAAAGCCTTCCTTTGGGGGCACTTTTGCATGGACGAAAAGGGCTCACAACGCATTTCCTGGGGCCTGATTTTTCAGTCGACTTCGATGCCGGCTAGGGCTATGTTTAGGGATGCTCGGAAACATCGAACCCGGAGGGTCCAGTTGCATGTGGGGCTGCGTAAAGGTTCCCCTGGGGAGTTCACTTGTACCCAAAGTCTTCCTTTGGAGGCACTTTTGGATGGACGAAAAGGGCTCGCAACGCATTTCCTTGGGCCTGATTTTTCAGTCGTCATCGATGCCGGCTAGCGCTATGTTTAGGGATGCTCGGAAACAGCGAACCTGGAGGGTCCAGTTGCATGTGGGGCTGCGTAAAGGCTCCCCTGGGGAGTTCACTTGTACCCAAAGCCTTCCTTTGGGGGCACTTTTGGATGGGCGAAAAGGGCTCGCAACGCATTTCCTGGGGCCTGATTTTTCAGTCGTCTCCGATGACGGCTAGGGATACGTTTAGGTTTGCTCATGAACAGAGAACCCGGAGGGTCCAGTTGCATGTGGGGCTGCGTAAAGTCTCCCCTGGGAACTTCAGATGTACCCAAAGCCTTACTTTGGTGACATTTTTGTATGGGCGAAATGGGCTCGCAACGCATTTCCTGGGTCCTGATTTTTCAGTCGTCTCAGATGACGGCTAGGGATACGTTTAGGTTTGCTCATGAACAGCGAACCCGGAGGGTCCAGTTGCATGTGGGGCTGCGTAAAGGCTACCCTGGGGAGTTCACTTGTACCCAAAGCCTTCCTTTGGTGACACTTTTGGATGGTACAAAGGGGCTTGCAACGCGTTTTCTGGGGCCCGGGTTTTCAGTCTTCTCCCATGCCGGCTAGTGATATATTTAGGGTTGCTCGGAAAAATCGAACCCGGAGAGTCCAGTTGCATGTAGGGCTGCGTAAAGGCTCCCCTGGGGAGTTCACTTGTATCCAAAGCCTTCCTTTGGGGGCACTTTTGGATGGTCCAAAGGGGCTCGCAACGCATTTCCTGGGGCCTGATTTTTCAGTCGTCATCGATGCCGGCTAGGGCTATGTTTAGGGATGCTCGGAAACAGCGAACCTGGAGGGTCCAGTTGCATGTGGGGCTGCGTAAAGGCTCCCCTGGGGAGTTCACTTGTACCCAAAGCCTTCCTTTGGTGACACTTTTGGATGGTACAAAGGGGCTTGCAACGCGTTTTCTGGGGCCCGGGTTTTCAGTCTTCTCCCATGCCGGCTAGGGATATATTTAGGGTTGCTCGGAAAAATCGAACACGGAGGGTCCAGTTGCATGTGGGGCTGCGTAAAGGCTCCCCTGGGGAGTTCACTTGTACCCAAAGCCTTCCTTTGGGGGCACTTTTGGATGGTCCAAAGGGGCTCGCAACGCATTTCCTGGGGCCTGATTTTTCAGTCGTCATCGATGCCGGCTAGGGCTATGTTTAGGGATGCTCGGAAACAGCGAACCCAGAGGGTCCAGTTGCATGTGGGGCTGCGTAAAGGCTCCCCTGGGGAGTTCACTTGTACCCAAAGCCTTCCTTTGGTGACACTTTTGGATGGTCCTAACGGGCTCACAACGCATTTCCTGGGGCCTGATTTTTCAGTCGTCATCGATGCCGGCTAGGGCTATGTTTAGGGATGCTCGGAAACAGCGAACCCGAAGGGTCCAGTTGCATGTGGGGCTGTGTAAAGGCTCCCCTGGGGAGTTCACTTGTACCCAAAGCCTTCCTTTGGGGACACTTTTGCATGGACGAAAAGGGCTCGCAACGTGTTTTCTCGGGCCCGGGTGTTCAGTCTTCTCCCATGCCGGCTATTGATATATTTAGGTTTGCTCGGAAAAATCGAACCCGGAGGGTCCAGTTGCATGTGGGGCTGCGTAAAGGCTCCCCTGGGGAGTTGACTTGTACCCAAAGCCTTCCTTTGGGGGCACTTTTGCATGGACGAAAAGGGCTCACAACGCATTTCCTGGGACCTGATTTTTCAGTCGACTTCGATGCCGGCTAGGGCTATGTTTAGGGATGCTCGGAAACATCGAACCCGGAGGGTCCAGTTGCATGTGGGGCTGCCTAAAGGTTCCCCTGGGGAGTTCACTTGTACCCAAAGTCTTCCTTTGGAGGCACTTTTGGATGGACGAAAAGGGCTCGCAACGCATTTCCTTGGGCCTGATTTTTCAGTCGTCATCGATGCCGGCTAGGGCTATGTTTAGGGATGCTCGGAAACAGCGAACCCGGCGGGTCCAGTTGCATGTGGGGCTGCGTAAAGGCTCCCCTGGGGAGTTCACTTGTACCCAAAGCCTTCCTTTGGGGGCACTTTTGGATGGACGAAAAGGGCTCGTAACGCATTTCCTGGGGCCTGATTTTTCACTCGTCTCCGATGCCGTCTAGGACTGTTTAGGGATGCTCGGAAACAGCGAACACGGAGGGTCCAGTTGCATGTGGGGCTGCGTAAAGGCTCCCCTGGGGAGTTCACTTGTACCCAAAGCCTTCCTTTGCAGGCACTTATGGATGGGCGAAAAGGCCTCGGAACGCATTTCCTGGGGCCTGATTTTTCAGACGTCTCCTTTGACGGCTAGTGCTACGTTTAGGTTTGCTCAGGAACAGCGAACCCTGAGGGTCCAGTTGCATGTGGGGCTGCGTAAAGGCTCCCCTGGGGAGTTCACTTGTACCCAAAGCCTTCCTTTGGTGACACATTTGGATGGTCCAAAGGGGCTTGCAACGCGTTTTCTGGGGCCCGGGTTTTCAGTCTTCTCCCATGCCGGCTAGTGATATATTTAGTGTTGCTCGGAAAAATCGAACCCGGAGGGTCCAGTTGCATGTGGGGCTGCGTAAAGGCTCCCCTGGGGAGATCACTTGTACCCAAAGCCTTCCTTTGGGGGCACTTTTGGATGGTCCTAAGGGGCTCGCAACGCATTTCCTGGGGCCTGATTTTTCACTTGTCTTCGATGCCGGCTAGGGCTATGTTTAGGGATGCTCGGAAACAGCGAACCCGGAGGGTCCAGTTGCATGTGCGGCTGCGTTAAGGCTCCCCTGGGGAGTTCACTTGTACCCAAAGACTTCCTTTGGGGGCACTTTTGGATGGACGAAAAGGGCTCGCAACGCATTTCCTGGGGCCTGATTTTTCAGTCGTCTTCGATGCCGGCTAGGGCTATGTTTAGGGATGCTCAGGAACAGCGAACCCGGAGGGTCCAGTTGCATGTGGGGCTGTGTAAAGGCTCCCCTGGGGAGATCACTTGTACCCAAAGCCTTCCTTTGGGGGCACTTTTGGATGGTCCAAAGGGGCAGGCAACGCATTTCCTGGGGCCTGATTTTTCAGTCGTCTCCGATGACGGCTAGGGCTACGTTTAGGTTTGCTCATGAAGAGCGAACCCAGAGGGTCCAGTTGCATGTGGGGCTGCCTAAAGGCTCCCCTGGGGAGTTCACTTGTACCCAAAGCCTTCCTTTGGTGACACTTTTGGATGGTCCTAAGGGGCTGGCAACGCATTTCCTGGGGCCTGATTTTTCAGTCGTCATCGATGCCGGCTAGGGCTATGTTTAGGGATGCCGGGAAACAGCGAACCCGGAGGGTCCAGTTGCATGTGGGGCTGCGTAAAGGCTCCCCTGGGGAGTTCACTTGTACCCAAAGCCTTCCTTTGGGGGCACTTTTGGATGGGCAAAAAGGGCTCGCAACGCATTTCCTGGGGCCTGATTTTTCAGTCGTCATCGATGCCGGCTAGGGCTATGTTTAGGGATGCCGGGAAACAGCGAACCCGAAGGGTCCAGTTGCATGTGGGGCTGCGTAAAGGCTCCCCTGGGGAGTTCACTTGTACCCAAAGTCTTCCTTTGGGGGCACTTTTGGATGGTCCAAAGGGGCTTGCAACGCATTTCCTGGGGCCTGATTTTTCAGTCGTCTCCAATGACGGCTAGGGCTACGTTTAGGTTTGCTCAGGAACAGCGAACCCGGAGGGTCCAGTTGCATGTGGGGCTGCGTAAAGGCTCCCCTGGGGAGTTCACTTGTACCCAAAGCCTTCCTTTGGTGACACTTTTGGATGGTCCAAAGGGGCTTGCAACGCATTTTCTGGGGCCCGGGTTTTCAGTCTTCTCCCATGCCGGCTAGTGATATATTTAGTGTTGCTCGGAAAAATCGAACCCGGAGGGTCCAGTTGCATGTGGGGCTGCATAAAGGCTCCCCTGGGGAGTTCACTTGTACCCAAAGCCTTCCTTTGGAGGCACTTTTGGATGGACGAAAAGGGCTCGCAACGCATTTCCTTTGGCCTTATTTTTCAGTCGTCATCGATGCCGGCTAGGGCTATGTTTAGCTTTGCTCATGAACAGCGAACCCGGAGGGTCCAGTTGCATGTGGGGCTGCGTAAAGGCTCCCCTGGGGAGTTCACTTGTACCCAAAGACTTCCTTTGGGGGCACTTTTGGATGGACGAAAAGGGCTCGCAACGCATTTCCTGGGGCCTGATTTTTCAGTCGTCTTCGATGCCGGCTAGGGCTATGTTTAGGGATGCTCAGGAACAGTGAACCCGGAGGGTCCAGTTGCATGTGGGGCTGTGTAAAGGCTCCCCTGGGGAGATCACTTGTACCCAAAGCCTTCCTTTGGGGGCACTTTTGGATGGTCCAAAGGGGCAGGCAACGCATTTCCTGGGGCCTGATTTTTCAGTCGTCTCCGATGACGGCTAGGGCTACGTTTAGGTTTGCTCATGAACAGCGAACCCGGAGGGTCCAGTTGCATGTGGGGCTGCCTAAAGGCTCCCCTGGGGAGTTCACTTGTACCCAAAGCCTTCCTTTGGTGACACTTTTGGATGGTCCTAAGGGGCTCGCAACGCATTTCCTGGGGCCTGATTTTTCAGTCGTCATCGATGCCGGTTAGGGCTATGTTTAGGGATGCCGGGAAACAGTGAACCCGGAGGGTCCAGTTGCATGTGGGGCTGCGTAAAGGCTCCCCTGGGGAGTTCACTTGTACCCAAAGCCTTCCTTTGGGGGCACTTTTGGATGGGCAAAAAGGGCTCGCAACGCATTTCCTGGGGCCTGATTTTTCAGTCGTCATCGATGCCGGCTAGGGCTATGTTTAGGGATGCCGGGAAACAGCGAACCCGAAGGGTCCAGTTGCATGTGGGGCTGCGTAAAGGCTCCCCTGGGGAGTTCACTTGTACCCAAAGTCTTCCTTTGGGGGCACTTTTGGATGGTCCAAAGGGGCTTGCAACGCATTTCCTGGGGCCTGATTTTTCAGTCGTCTCCAATGACGGCTAGGGCTACGTTTAGGTTTGCTCAGGAACAGCGAACCCGGAGGGTCCAGTTGCATGTGGGGCTGCGTAAAGGCTCCCCTGGGGAGTTCACTTGTACCCAAAGCCTTCCTTTGGTGACACTTTTGGATGGTCCAAAGGGGCTTGCAACGCATTTTCTGGGGCCCGGGTTTTCAGTCTTCTCCCATGCCGGCTAGTGATATATTTAGTGTTGCTCGGAAAAATCGAACCCGGAGGGTCCAGTTGCATGTGGGGCTGCATAAAGGCTCCCCTGGGGAGTTCACTTGTACCCAAAGCCTTCCTTTGGAGGCACTTTTGGATGGACGAAAAGGGCTCGCAACGCATTTCCTTTGGCCTTATTTTTCAGTCGTCATCGATGCCGGCTAGGGCTATGTTTAGCTTTGCTCATGAACAGCGAACCCGGAGGGTCCAGTTGCATGTGGGGCTGCGTAAAGGCTCCCCTGGGGAGTTCACTTGTACCCAAAGACTTCCTTTGGGGGCACTTTTGGATGGACGAAAAGGGCTCGCAACGCATTTCCTGGGGCCTGATTTTTCAGTCGTCTTCGATGCCGGCTAGGGCTATGTTTAGGGATGCTCAGGAACAGTGAACCCGGAGGGTCCAGTTGCATGTGGGGCTGTGTAAAGGCTCCCCTGGGGAGATCACTTGTACCCAAAGCCTTCCTTTGGGGGCACTTTTGGATGGTCCAAAGGGGCAGGCAACGCATTTCCTGGGGCCTGATTTTTCAGTCGTCTCCGATGACGGCTAGGGCTACGTTTAGGTTTGCTCATGAACAGCGAACCCGGAGGGTCCAGTTGCATGTGGGGCTGCCTAAAGGCTCCCCTGGGGAGTTCACTTGTACCCAAAGCCTTCCTTTGGTGACACTTTTGGATGGTCCTAAGGGGCTCGCAACGCATTTCCTGGGGCCTGATTTTTCAGTCGTCATCGATGCCGGTTAGGGCTATGTTTAGGGATGCCGGGAAACAGTGAACCCGGAGGGTCCAGTTGCATGTGGGGCTGCGTAAAGGCTCCCCTGGGGAGTTCACTTGTACCCAAAGCCTTCCTTTGGGGGCACTTTTGGATGGGCAAAAAGGGCTCGCAACGCATTTCCTGGGGCCTGATTTTTCAGTCGTCATCGATGCCGGCTAGGGCTATGTTTAGGGATGCTCGGAAACAGCGAACCCGAAGGGTCCAGTTGCATGTGGGGCTGCGTAAAGGCTCCCCTGGGGAGTTCACTTGTACCCAAAGTCTTCCTTTGGGGGCACTTTTGGATGGTCCAAAGGGGCTTGCAATGCATTTCCTGGGGCCTGATTTTTCAGTCGTCTCCAATGACGGCTAGGGCTACGTTTAGCTTTGCTCATGAACAGCGAACCCGGAGGGTCCAGTTGCATGTGGGGCTGCGTAAAGGCTCCCCTGGGGAGTTCACTTGTACCCAAAGCCTTCCTTTGGTGACACATTTGGATGGTCCAAAGGGGCTTGCAACGCGTTTTCTGGGGCCCGGGTTTTCAGTCTTCTCCCATGCCGGCTAGTGATATATTTAGTGTTGCTCGGAAAAATCGAACCCGGAGGGTCCAGTTGCATGTGGGGCTGCATAAAGGCTCCCCTGGGGAGTTCACTTGTACCCAAAGCCTTCCTTTGGAGGCACTTTTGGATGGACGAAAAGGGCTCGCAACGCATTTCCTTGGGCCTGATTTTTCAGTCGTCATCGATGCCGGCTAGGGCTATGTTTAGCTTTGCTCATGAACAGCGAACCCGGAGGGTCCAGTTGCATGTGGGGCTGCGTAAAGGCTCCCCTGGGGAGTTCACTTGTACCCAAAGCCTTCCTTTGCAGGCACTTATGGATGGGCGAAAAGGCCTCGGAACGCATTTCCTGGGGCCTGATTTTTCAGTCGTCTCCTTTGACGGCTAGGGCTACGTTTAGGTTTGCTCAGGAACAGCGAACCCGGAGGGTCCAGTTGCATGTGGGGCTGCGTAAAGGCTCCCCTGGGGAGATCACTTGTACCCAAAGCCTTCCTTTGGGGGCACTTTTGGATGGTCCTAAGGGGCTCGCAACGCATTTCCTGGGGCCTGATTTTTCACTTGTGTTCGATGCTGGCTAGGGCTATGTTTAGGGATGCTCGGAAACAGCGAACCCGGAGGGTCCAGTTGCATGTGGGGCTGCGTAAAGGCTCCCCTGGGGAGTTCACTTGTACCCAAAGCCTTCCTTTGGGGGCACTTTTGGATGGACGAAAAGGGCTCGGAACGCATTTTATGGGGCCTGATTTTTCACTCGTCTCCGATGACAGCTAGGGCTACGTTTAGGTTTGCTCAGGAACAGCGAACCCGGAGGGTCCAGTTGCATGTGGGGCTGCATAAAGGCTACCCTGGGGAGTTCACTTGTACCCAAAGCCTTCCTTTGGGGGCACTTTTGGATGGGCAAAAAGTGCTCGCAACGCATTTCCTGGGGCCTGATTTTTCAGTGGTCTCTCATGACGGCTAGGGCTACGTTTAGGTTTGCTCATGAACAGTGAACCCGGAGGGTCCAGTTGCATGTGGGGCTGCGTAAAGGCTCCCCTGGGGAGTTCTCTTGTACCCAAAGCCTTCCTTTGAGGGCACTTTTGGATGGGCGAAAAGGGCTCGCAACGCATTTCTTCTGGCTTGATTTTTCATTTGTCTTCGATGCAGGCTAGGGCTATGTTTAGGGATGCTCGGAAACATCGAACCCGGAGGGTACAGTTGCATGTGGGGCTACGTAAAGGCTCCCCTGGGGAGTTCACTTGTACCCAAAGCCTTCCTTTGCGGGCACTTTTGGATGGGCGAAAAGGGCTTGTAATGCATTTCCTAGGGCCTGATTTTTCAGTCATCTTCGATGCCGGCTAGGGCTATGTTTAGGGATGCTCGGAAACAGCGAACCTGAAGGGTCCAGTTGCATGTGGGGCTGCGTTAAGGCTCCCCTGGGGAGATCACTTGTACCCAAAGCCTTCCTTTGCGGGCACTTTTGGATGGTCCAAAGGGGCTTGCAACGCATTTCCAGGGGCCTGATTTTCCACTCGTCTCCGATGACGGCTAGGGCTATGTTTAGGTTTGCTCATGAACAGAGAACCCGGAGGGTCCAGTTGCATGTGGGGCTGCGTAAAGGCTCCCCTGGGGAGTTCTCTTGTACCCAAATCCTTCCTTTGGTGACACTTTTGGATGGTCCAAAGGGGCTTGCAACGCGTTTTCTGGGGCTCGGGTTTTCAGTCTTCTCCCATGCCGGTTAGGGATATAATTAGGGTTGCTCGGAAAAATCGAACCCGAAGGGTCCAGTTGCATGTGGGGCTGCGTAAAGGCTCCCCTGGGAACTTTAGATGTACCCAAAGCCTTCCTTTGGGGGCACTTTTGGATGGTCCGAAGGGGCTCGCAACGCATTTCCTGGGGCCTGATTTTTCACTTGTCTCCAATGACGGCTAGGACTACGTTTAGGTTTGCTCAGGAACAGCGAACCCCGAGGGTCCAGTTGCATGTGGGGCTGCGTTAAGGCTCCCCTGGGGAGATCACTTGTAACCAAAGCCTTCCTTTGCGGGCACGTTTGGATGGTCCAAAGGGTCTCGCAACGCATTTCCTGGGGCCTGATTTTTCAGTCGTCTCCGATGACGGCTAGGGCTATGTTTCGGGATGCTCGGAAACAGCGAACCCGGAGGGTCCAGTTGCATGTGGGGCTGCGTAAAGGCTCCCCTGGGGAGTTCACTTGTACCCAAAGCCTTCCTTTGGTGACACTTTTGGATGGTCCAAAGGGGCTTGCAACGCGTTTTCTGGGGCCCGGGTTTTCAGTCTTCTCCCATGCCGGCTAGTGATATATTTAGGTTTACCCGGATAAATCGAACCCGGAGGGTCCAGTTGCATGTGGGGCTGCGTAAAGGCTCCCCTGGGGAGTTCACTTGTACCCAAAGCCTTCCTTTGGAGGCACTTTTGGATGGACGAAAAGGGCTCGCAACGCATTTCCTTGGGCCTGATTTTTCAGTCGTCATCGATGCCGGCTAGGGCTATGTTTAGCTTTGCTCATGAATAGCGAACCCGGAGGGTCCAGTTGCATGTGGGGCTGCGTAAAGGCTCCCCTGGGGAGTTCACTTGTACCCAAAGCCTTCCTTTGCAGGCACTTATGGATGGGCGAAAAGGCCTCGGAACGCATTTCCTGGGGCCTGATTTTTCAGTCGTCTCCTTTGACGGCTAGGGCTACGTTTAGGTTTGCTCAGGAACAGCGAACCCGGAGGGTCCAGTTGCATGTGGGGCTGCGTAAAGGCTCCCCTGGGGAGATCACTTGTACCCAAAGCCTTCCTTTGGGGGCACTTTTGGATGGTCCTAAGGGGCTCGCAACGCATTTCCTGGGGCCTGATTTTTCACTTGTCTTCGATGCTGGCTAGGGCTATGTTTAGGGATGCTCGGAAACAGCGAACCCGGAGGGTCCAGTTGCATGTGGGGCTGCGTAAAGGCTCCCCTGGGGAGTTCTCTTGTACCCAAAGCCTTCCTTTGGTGACACTTTTGGATGGTCCAAAGGGGCTTGCAACGCGTTTTCTGGGGCTCGGGTTTTCAGTCTTCTCCCATGCCGGTTAGGGATATAATTAGGGTTGCTCGGAAAAATCGAACCCGAAGGGTCCAGTTGCATGTGGGGCTGCGTAAAGGCTCCCCTGGGAACTTTAGATGTACCCAAAGCCTTCCTTTGGGGGCACTTTTGGATGGTCCGAAGGGGCTCGCAACGCATTTCCTGGGGCCTGATTTTTCACTTGTCTCCAATGACGGCTAGGGCTACGTTTAGGTTTGCTCAGGAACAGCGAACCCCGAGGGTCCAGTTGCATGTGGGGCTGCGTTAAGGCTCCCCTGGGGAGATCACTTGTAACCAAAGCCTTCCTTTGCGGGCACGTTTGGATGGTCCAAAGGGTCTCGCAACGCATTTCCTGGGGCCTGATTTTTCAGTCGTCTCCGATGACGGCTAGGGCTATGTTTCGGGATGCTCGGAAACAGCGAACCCGGAGGGTCCAGTTGCATGTGGGGCTGCGTAAAGGCTCCCCTGGGGAGTTCACTTGTACCCAAAGCCTTCCTTTGGTGACACTTTTGGATGGTCCAAAGGGGCTTGCAACGCGTTTTCTGGGGCCCGGGTTTTCAGTCTTCTCCCATGCCGGCTAGTGATATATTTAGGTTTACCCGGATAAATCGAACCCGGAGGGTCCAGTTGCATGTGGGGCTGTGTAAAGGCTCCCCTGGGGAGATCACTTGTACCCAAAGCCTTCCTTTGGGGCACTTTTGGATGGTCCAAAGGGGCAGGCAACGCATTTCCTGGGGCCTGATTTTTCAGTCGTCTCCGATGACGGCTAGGGCTACGTTTAGGTTTGCTCATGAACAGCGAACCCGGAGGGTCCAGTTGCATGTGGGGCTGCCTAAAGGCTCCCCTGGGGAGTTCACTTGTACCCAAAGCCTTCCTTTGGTGACACTTTTGGATGGTCCTAAGGGGCTCGCAACGCATTTCCTGGGGCCTGATTTTTCAGTCGTCATCGATGCCGGTTAGGGCTATGTTTAGGGATGCCGGGAAACAGTGAACCCGGAGGGTCCAGTTGCATGTGGGGCTGCGTAAAGGCTCCCCTGGGGAGTTCACTTGTACCCAAAGCCTTCCTTTGGGGGCACTTTTGGATGGGCAAAAAGGGCTCGCAACGCATTTCCTGGGGCCTGATTTTTCAGTCGTCATCGATGCCGGCTAGGGCTATGTTTAGGGATGCTCGGAAACAGCGAACCCGAAGGGTCCAGTTGCATGTGGGGCTGCGTAAAGGCTCCCCTGGGGAGTTCACTTGTACCCAAAGTCTTCCTTTGGGGGCACTTTTGGATGGTCCAAAGGGGCTTGCAATGCATTTCCTGGGGCCTGATTTTTCAGTCGTCTCCAATGACGGCTAGGGCTACGTTTAGCTTTGCTCATGAACAGCGAACCCGGAGGGTCCAGTTGCATGTGGGGCTGCGTAAAGGCTCCCCTGGGGAGTTCACTTGTACCCAAAGCCTTCCTTTGGTGACACATTTGGATGGTCCAAAGGGGCTTGCAACGCGTTTTCTGGGGCCCGGGTTTTCAGTCTTCTCCCATGCCGGCTAGTGATATATTTAGTGTTGCTCGGAAAAATCGAACCCGGAGGGTCCAGTTGCATGTGGGGCTGCATAAAGGCTCCCCTGGGGAGTTCACTTGTACCCAAAGCCTTCCTTTGGAGGCACTTTTGGATGGACGAAAAGGGCTCGCAACGCATTTCCTTGGGCCTGATTTTTCAGTCGTCATCGATGCCGGCTAGGGCTATGTTTAGCTTTGCTCATGAACAGCGAACCCGGAGGGTCCAGTTGCATGTGGGGCTGCGTAAAGGCTCCCCTGGGGAGTTCACTTGTACCCAAAGCCTTCCTTTGCAGGCACTTATGGATGGGCGAAAAGGCCTCGGAACGCATTTCCTGGGGCCTGATTTTTCAGTCGTCTCCTTTGACGGCTAGGGCTACGTTTAGGTTTGCTCAGGAACAGCGAACCCGGAGGGTCCAGTTGCATGTGGGGCTGCGTAAAGGCTCCCCTGGGGAGATCACTTGTACCCAAAGCCTTCCTTTGGGGGCACTTTTGGATGGTCCTAAGGGGCTCGCAACGCATTTCCTGGGGCCTGATTTTTCACTTGTGTTCGATGCTGGCTAGGGCTATGTTTAGGGATGCTCGGAAACAGCGAACCCGGAGGGTCCAGTTGCATGTGGGGCTGCGTAAAGGCTCCCCTGGGGAGTTCACTTGTACCCAAAGCCTTCCTTTGGGGGCACTTTTGGATGGACGAAAAGGGCTCGGAACGCATTTTATGGGGCCTGATTTTTCACTCGTCTCCGATGACAGCTAGGGCTACGTTTAGGTTTGCTCAGGAACAGCGAACCCGGAGGGTCCAGTTGCATGTGGGGCTGCATAAAGGCTACCCTGGGGAGTTCACTTGTACCCAAAGCCTTCCTTTGGGGGCACTTTTGGATGGGCAAAAAGTGCTCGCAACGCATTTCCTGGGGCCTGATTTTTCAGTGGTCTCTCATGACGGCTAGGGCTACGTTTAGGTTTGCTCATGAACAGTGAACCCGGAGGGTCCAGTTGCATGTGGGGCTGCGTAAAGGCTCCCCTGGGGAGTTCTCTTGTACCCAAAGCCTTCCTTTGAGGGCACTTTTGGATGGGCGAAAAGGGCTCGCAACGCATTTCTTGTGGCTTGATTTTTCATTTGTCTTCGATGCAGGCTAGGGCTATGTTTAGGGATGCTCGGAAACATCGAACCCGGAGGGTACAGTTGCATGTGGGGCTACGTAAAGGCTCCCCTGGGGAGTTCACTTGTACCCAAAGCCTTCCTTTGCGGGCACTTTTGGATGGGCGAAAAGGGCTTGTAATGCATTTCCTAGGGCCTGATTTTTCAGTCATCTTCGATGCCGGCTAGGGCTATGTTTAGGGATGCTCGGAAACAGCGAACCTGAAGGGTCCAGTTGCATGTGGGGCTGCGTTAAGGCTCCCCTGGGGAGATCACTTGTACCCAAAGCCTTCCTTTGCGGGCACTTTTGGATGGTCCAAAGGGGCTTGCAACGCATTTCCAGGGGCCTGATTTTCCACTCGTCTCCGATGACGGCTAGGGCTATGTTTAGGTTTGCTCATGAACAGAGAACCCGGAGG
Source organism: Anas acuta (assembly GCF_963932015.1). Taxonomy (NCBI): domain Eukaryota; kingdom Metazoa; phylum Chordata; class Aves; order Anseriformes; family Anatidae; genus Anas; species Anas acuta. Next base: position 44,085 of record NW_027076281.1, on the reverse strand, counting down.
GTCCAGTTGCATGTTGGGCTGCGTAAAGGCTCCCCTGGGGAGTTCTCTTGTACCCAAATCCTTCCTTTGGTGACACTTTTGGATGGTCCAAAGGGGCTTGCAACGCGTTTTCTGGGGCTCGGGTTTTCAGTCTTCTCCCATGCCGGTTAGGGATATAATTAGGGTTGCTCGGAAAAATCGAACCCGAAGGGTCCAGTTGCATGTGGGGCTGCGTAAAGGCTCCCCTGGGAACTTTAGATGTACCCAAAGCCTTCCTTTGGGGGCACTTTTGGATGGTCCGAAGGGGCTCGCAACGCATTTCCTGGGGCCTGATTTTTCACTTGTCTCCAATGACGGCTAGGACTACGTTTAGGTTTGCTCAGGAACAGCGAACCCCGAGGGTCCAGTTGCATGTGGGGCTGCGTTAAGGCTCCCCTGGGGAGATCACTTGTAACCAAAGCCTTCCTTTGCGGGCACGTTTGGATGGTCCAAAGGGTCTCGCAACGCATTTCCTGGGGCCTGATTTTTCAGTCGTCTCCGATGACGGCTAGGGCTATGTTTCGGGATGCTCGGAAACAGCGAACCCGGAGGGTCCAGTTGCATGTGGGGCTGCGTAAAGGCTCCCCTGGGGAGTTCACTTGTACCCAAAGCCTTCCTTTGGTGACACTTTTGGATGGTCCAAAGGGGCTTGCAACGCGTTTTCTGGGGCCCGGGTTTTCAGTCTTCTCCCATGCCGGCTAGTGATATATTTAGGTTTACCCGGATAAATCGAACCCGGAGGGTCCAGTTGCATGTGGGGCTGCGTAAAGGCTCCCCTGGGGAGTTCACTTGTACCCAAAGCCTTCCTTTGGAGGCACTTTTGGATGGACGAAAAGGGCTCGCAACGCATTTCCTTGGGCCTGATTTTTCAGTCGTCATCGATGCCGGCTAGGGCTATGTTTAGCTTTGCTCATGAACAGCGAACCCGGAGGGTCCAGTTGCATGTGGGGCTGCGTAAAGGCTCCCCTGGGGAGTTCACTTGTACCCAAAGCCTTCCTTTGCAGGCACTTATGGATGGGCGAAAAGGCCTCGGAACGCATTTCCTGGGGCCTGATTTTTCAGTCGTCTCCTTTGACGGCTAGGGCTACGTTTAGGTTTGCTCAGGAACAGCGAACCCGGAGGGTCCAGTTGCATGTGGGGCTGCGTAAAGGCTCCCCTGGGGAGATCACTTGTACCCAAAGCCTTCCTTTGGGGGCACTTTTGGATGGTCCTAAGGGGCTCGCAACGCATTTCCTGGGGCCTGATTTTTCACTTGTCTTCGATGCTGGCTAGGGCTATGTTTAGGGATGCTCGGAAACAGCGAACCCGGAGGGTCCAGTTGCATGTGGGGCTGCGTAAAGGCTCCCCTGGGGAGTTCTCTTGTACCCAAAGCCTTCCTTTGGTGACACTTTTGGATGGTCCAAAGGGGCTTGCAACGCGTTTTCTGGGGCTCGGGTTTTCAGTCTTCTCCCATGCCGGTTAGGGATATAATTAGGGTTGCTCGGAAAAATCGAACCCGAAGGGTCCAGTTGCATGTGGGGCTGCGTAAAGGCTCCCCTGGGAACTTTAGATGTACCCAAAGCCTTCCTTTGGGGGCACTTTTGGATGGTCCGAAGGGGCTCGCAACGCATTTCCTGGGGCCTGATTTTTCACTTGTCTCCAATGACGGCTAGGGCTACGTTTAGGTTTGCTCAGGAACAGCGAACCCCGAGGGTCCAGTTGCATGTGGGGCTGCGTTAAGGCTCCCCTGGGGAGATCACTTGTAACCAAAGCCTTCCTTTGCGGGCACGTTTGGATGGTCCAAAGGGTCTCGCAACGCATTTCCTGGGGCCTGATTTTTCAGTCGTCTCCGATGACGGCTAGGGCTATGTTTCGGGATGCTCGGAAACAGCGAACCCGGAGGGTCCAGTTGCATGTGGGGCTGCGTAAAGGCTCCCCTGGGGAGTTCACTTGTACCCAAAGCCTTCCTTTGGTGACACTTTTGGATGGTCCAAAGGGGCTTGCAACGCGTTTTCTGGGGCCCGGGTTTTCAGTCTTCTCCCATGCCGGCTAGTGATATATTTAGGTTTACCCGGATAAATCGAACCCGGAGGGTCCAGTTGCATGTGGGGCTGCGTAAAGGCTCCCCTGGGGAGTTCACTTGTACCCAAAGCCTTTCTTTGGGGGCACTTTTGGATGGGCGAAAAGGGCTCGCAACGCATTTCCTGGGGTCTGATTTTTCAGTCGACTTCGATGCCGGCTAGGGCTATGTTTAGGGATGCTCGGAAACATCGAACCCAGAGGGTCCGGTTGCATGTGGGGCTACGTAAAGGCTCCCCTGGGGAGTTCACTTGTACCCAAAGCCTTCCTTTGCGGGCACTTTTGGATGGGCGAAAAGGGCTCGTAACGCATTTCCTGGGGCCTGATTTTTCAGTCATCTTCGATGCCGGCTAGGGCTATGTTTCGGGATGCTCGGAAACAGCGAACCCAGAGGGTCCAGTTGCATGTGGGGCTGCGTAAAGGCTCCCCTGGGGAGTTCACTTGTACCCAAAGCCTTCCTTTGGGGGCACTTTTGGATGGACAAAAGGGCTCGCAACTCATTTCCTGGGGCCTGATTTTTCACTCGTCTCCGATGACGGGTAGGACTATGTTTAGGGATACTCGGAAACAGCGAACCCGGAGGGTCCAGTTGCATGTGGGGCTGCGTAAAGGCTCCCCTGGGGAGTTCAGTTGTACCCAAAGCCTTCCTTTGGTGACACTTTTGGATGGTCCAAAGGGGCTTGCAACGCGTTTTCTGGGGCCCGGGTTTTCAGTCTTCTCCCAAGCCGGCTAGGGATATATTTAGGATTGCTCGGAAAAATCGAACCCGGAGGGTCCAGTTGCATGTGGGGCTGCGTAAAGGCTCCCCTGGGGAGTTCACTTGTACCCAAAGCCTTCCTTTGGGGGCACATTTGGATGGGCGAAAAGGCCTCGGTACGCATTTCCTGGGGCGTGATTTTTCACTCGTCTCCGATGACGGCTAGGGCTACGTTTAGGTTTGCTCAGGAACAGCAAACCCGGAGGGTCCAGTTGCATGTGGGGCTGCGTAAAGGCTCCCCTGGGGAGTTCACTTGTACCCAAAGCCTTCCTTTGGGGGCACTTTTGTATGGTCCGAAGGGGCTCGCAACGCATTTCCTGGGGCCTGATTTTTCAGTCGTCTTCGATGCCCGCTAGGGCTATGTTTAGGGATGCTCGGAAACATGGAACCTGGAGGGTCCAGTTGCATGTGGGGCTGCGTAAAGGCTCCCCTGGGGAGTTCACTTGTACCCAAAGCCTTCCTTTGGGGGCACTTTTGGATGGACGAAAAGGGCTCGGAACGCATTTTATGGGGCCTGATTTTTTACTCGTCTCCGATGATGGCTAGGGCTATGTTTAGGGATGCTCGGAAACAGCGAACCCGGAGGGTCCAGTTGCATGTGGGGCTGCGTAAAGGCTCCCCTGGGGAGTTCACTTGTACCCAAAGCCTTCCTTTGGGGGCACTTTTGGATGGGCGAAAAGGGCTCGCAACGCATTTCCTGGGGCCTGATTTTTCACTCGTCTCCGATGACGGCTAGGGCTACGTTTAGGTTTGCTCAGGAACAGCGAACCCGGAGGGTCCAGTTGCATGTGGGGCTGCATAAAGGCTACCCTGGGGAGTTCACTTGTACCCAAAGCCTTCCTTTGGGGGCACTTTTGGATGGGCAAAAAGTGCTCGCAACGCATTTCCTGGGGCCTGATTTTTCAGTGGTCTCTCATGACGGCTAGGGCTACGTTTAGGTTTGCTCATGAACAGTGAACCCGGAGGGTCCAGTTGCATATGGGGCTGCATAAAGGCTCCCCTGGGGAGTTCACTTGTACCCAAAGCCTTCCTTTGGTGACACTTTTGGATGGGAGAAAAGGGCTCGCAACGCATTTCCTGGGGCCTGATTTTTCACTCGTCTCCGATGACGGCTAGGGCTATGTTTAGGTTTGCTCATGAAAAGAGAACCCGGAGTGTCCAGTTGCATGTGGGTCTGCGTAAAGGCTCCCCTGGGGAGTTCTCTTGTACCCAAATCCTTCCTTTGGTGACACTTTTGGATGGTCCAAAGGGGCTTGCAACGCGTTTTCTGGGGCTCGGGTTTTCAGTCTTCTACCATGCCGGTTAGGGATATAATTAGGGTTGCTCGGAAAAATCGAACCCGAAGGGTCCAGTTGCATGTGGGGCTGCGTAAAGGCTCCCCTGGGAACTTTAGATGTACCCAAAGCCTTCCTTTGGGGGCACTTTTGGATGGTCCGAAGGGGCTCGCAACGCATTTCCTGGGGCCTGATTTTTCACTTGTCTCCAATGACGGCTAGGGCTACGTTTAGGTTTGCTCAGGAACAGCGAACCCCGAGGGTCCAGTTGCATGTGGGGCTGCGTTAAGGCTCCCCTGGGGAGATCACTTGTAACCAAAGCCTTCCTTTGCGGGCACGTTTGGATGGTCCAAAGGGTCTCGCAACGCATTTCCTGGGGCCTGATTTTTCAGTCGTCTCCGATGACGGCTAGGGCTATGTTTCGGGATGCTCGGAAACAGCGAACCCGGAGGGTCCAGTTGCATCTGGGGCTGCGTAAAGGCTCCCCTGGGGAGTTCACTTGTACCCAAAGCCTTCCTTTGGTGACACTTTTGGATGGTCCAAAGGGGCTTGCAACGCGTTTTCTGGGGCCCGGGTTTTCAGTCTTCTCCCATGCCGGCTAGTGATATATTTAGGTTTACCCGGATAAATCGAACCCGGAGGGTCCAGTTGCATGTGGGGCTGCGTAAAGGCTCCCCTGGGGAGTTCACTTGTACCCAAAGCCTTTCTTTGGGGGCACTTTTGGATGGGCGAACAGGGCTCGGAACGCATTTCCTGGGGTCTGATTTTTCAGTCGACTTCGATGTCGGCTAGGGCTATGTTTAGGGATGCTCGGAAACATCGAACCCAGAGGGTCCGGTTGCATGTGGGGCTACGTAAAGGCTCCCCTGGGGAGTTCACTTGTACCCAAAGCCTTCCTTTGCGGGCACTTTTGGATGGGCGAAAAGGGCTCGTAACGCATTTCCTGGGGCCTGATTTTTCAGTCATCTTCGATGCCGGCTAGGGCTATGTTTCGGGATGCTCGGAAACAGCGAACCCGGAGGGTCCAGTTGCATGTGGGGCTGCGTAAAGGCTCCCCTGGGGAGTTCACTTGTACCCAAAGCCTTCCTTTGGGGGCACTTTTGGATGGACAAAAGGGCTCGCAACTCATTTCCTGGGGCCTGATTTTTCACTCGTCTCCGATGACGGGTAGGACTATGTTTAGGGATACTCGGAAACAGCGAACCCGGAGGGTCCAGTTGCATGTGGGGCTGCGTAAAGGCTCCCCTGGGGAGTTCACTTGTACCCAAAGCCTTCCTTTGGTGACACTTTTGGATGGTCCAAAGGGGCTTGCAACGCGTTTTCTGGGGCCCGGGTTTTCAGTCTTCTCCCAAGCCGGCTAGGGATATATTTAGGATTGCTCGGAAAAATCGAACCCGGAGGGTCCAGTTGCATGTGGGGCTGCGTAAAGGCTCCCCTGGGGAGTTCACTTGTACCCAAAGCCTTCCTTTGGGGGCACATTTGGATGGGCGAAAAGGCCTCGGTACGCATTTCCTGGGGCGTGATTTTTCACTTGTCTCCGATGACGGCTAGGGCTACGTTTAGGTTTGCTCAGGAACAGCAAACCCGGAGGGTCCAGTTGCATGTGGGGCTGCGTAAAGGCTCCCCTGGGGAGTTCACTTGTACCCAAAGCCTTCCTTTGGGGGCACTTTTGTATGGTCCGAAGGGGCTCGCAACCCATTTCCTGGGGCCTGATTTTTCAGTCGTCTTCGATGCCCGCTAGGGCTATGTTTAGGGATGCTCGGAAACATGGAACCTGGAGGGTCCAGTTGCATGTGGGGCTGCGTAAAGGCTCCCCTGGGGAGTTCACTTGTACCCAAAGCCTTCCTTTGGGGGCACTTTTGGATGGACGAAAAGGGCTCGGAACGCATTTTATGGGGCCTGATTTTTCACTCGTCTCCGATGATGCCTAGGGCTATGTTTAGGGATGCTCGGAAACAGCGAACCCGGAGGGTCCAGTTGCATGTGGGGCTGCGTAAAGGCTCCCCTGGGGAGTTCACTTGTACCCAAAGCCTTCCTTTGGGGGCACTTTTGGATGGGCGAAAAGGGCTCGCAACGCATTTCCTGGGGCCTGATTTTTCACTCGTCTCCGATGACGGCTAGGGCTACGTTTAGGTTTGCTCAGGAACAGCGAACCCGGAGGGTCCAGTTGCATGTGGGGCTGCATAAAGGCTACCCTGGGGAGTTCACTTGTACCCAAAGCCTTCCTTTGGGGGCACTTTTGGATGGGCAAAAAGTGCTCGCAACGCATTTCCTGGGGCCTGATTTTTCAGTGGTCTCTCATGACGGCTAGGGCTACGTTTAGGTTTGCTCATGAACAGTGAACCCGGAGGGTCCAGTTGCATGTGGGGCTGCGTAAAGGCTCCCCTGGGGAGTTCTCTTGTACCCAAAGCCTTCCTTTGAGGGCACTTTTGGATGGGCGAAAAGGGCTCGCAACGCATTTCTTGTGGCTTGATTTTTCATTTGTCTTCGATGCAGGCTAGGGCTATGTTTAGGGATGCTCAGAAACATCGAAACGGAGGGTACAGTTGCATGTGGGGCTACGTAAAGGCTCCCCTGGGGAGTTCACTTGTACCCAAAGCCTTCCTTTGGGGGCAGTTTTGGATGGGCGAAAAGGGCTTGTAATGCATTTCCTAGGGCCTGATTTTTCAGTCATCTTCGATGCCGGCTAGCGCTATGTTTAGGGATGCTCGGAAACAGCGAACCCGAAGGGTCCAGTTGCATGTGGGGCTGCGTAAAGGCTCCCCTGGGGAGATCACTTGTACCCAAAGCCTTCCTTTGCGGGCACTTTTGGATGGTCCAAAGGGGCTTGCAACGCATTTCCTGGGGCCTGATTTTTCACTCGTCTCCGATGACGGCTAGGGCTATGTTTAGGTTTGCTCATGAACAGAGAACCCGGAGGGTCCAGTTGCATGTGGGGCTGCGTAAAGGCTCCCCTGGGGAGTTCTCTTGTACCCAAATCCTTCCTTTGGTGACACTTTTGGATGGTCCAAAGGGGCTTGCAACGCGTTTTCTGGGGCTCGGGTTTTCAGTCTTCTCCCATGCCGGTTAGGGATATAATTAGGGTTGCTCGGAAAAATCGAACCCGAAGGGTCCAGTTGCATGTGGGGCTGCGTAAAGGCTCCCCTGGGAACTTTAGATGTACCCAAAGCCTTCCTTTGGGGGCACTTTTGGATGGTCCGAAGGGGCTCGCAACGCATTTCCTGGGGCCTGATTTTTCACTTGTCTCCAATGACGGCTAGGGCTACGTTTAGGTTTGCTCAGGAACAGCGAACCCCGAGGGTCCAGTTGCATGTGGGGCTGCGTTAAGGCTCCCCTGGGGAGATCACTTGTAACCAAAGCCTTCCTTTGCGGGCACTTTTGGATGGTCCAAAGGGTCTCGCAACGCATTTCCTGGGGCCTGATTTTTCAGTCGTCTCCGATGACGGCTAGGGCTATGTTTCGGGATGCTCGGAAACAGCGAACCCGGAGGGTCCAGTTGCATGTGGGGCTGCGTAAAGGCTCCCCTGGGGAGTTCACTTGTACCCAAAGCCTTCCTTTGGTGACACTTTTGGATGGTCCAAAGGGGCTTGCAACGCGTTTTCTGGGGCCCGGGTTTTCAGTCTTCTCCCATGCCGGCTAGTGATATATTTAGGTTTACCCGGATAAATCGAACCCGGAGGGTCCAGTTGCATGTGGGGCTGCGTAAAGGCTCCCCTGGGGAGTTCACTTGTACCCAAAGCCTTTCTTTGGGGGCACTTTTGGATGGGCGAACAGGGCTCGGAACGCATTTCCTGGGGTCTGATTTTTCAGTCGACTTCGATGCCGGCTAGGGCTATGTTTAGGGATGCTCGGAAACATCGAACCCAGAGGGTCCGGTTGCATGTGGGGCTACGTAAAGGCTCCCCTGGGGAGTTTTCTTGTACCCAAAGCCTTCCTTTGCGGGCACTTTTGGATGGGCGAAAAGGGCTCGCAACTCATTTCCTGGGGCCTGATTTTTCACTCGTCTCCGATGACGGGTAGGACTATGTTTAGGGATGCTCGGAAACATCGAACCCAGAGGGTCCGGTTGCATGTGGGGCTACGTAAAGGCTCCCCTGGGGAGTTCACTTGTACCCAAAGCCTTTCTTTGGGGGCACTTTTGGATGGGCGAACAGGGCTCGGAACGCATTTCCTGGGGCCTGATTTTTCAGTCATCTTCGATGCCGGCTAGGGCTATGTTTCGGGATGCTCGGAAACAGCGAACCCGGAGGGTCCAGTTGCATGTGGGGCTGCGTAAAGGCTCCCCTGGGGAGATCACTTGTACCCAAAGCCTTCCTTTGGGGGCACTTTTGGATGGACAAAAAGGCTCGCAACTCATTTCCTGGGGCCTGATTTTTCACTCGTCTCCGATGACGGGTAGGACTATGTTTAGGGATACTCGGAAACAGCGAACCCGGAGGGTCCAGTTGCATGTGGGGCTGCGTAAAGGCTCCCCTGGGGAGTTCACTTGTACCCAAAGCCTTCCTTTGGTGACACTTTTGGATGGTCCAAAGGGGCTTGCAACGCGTTTTCTGGGGCCCGGGTTTTCAGTCTTCTCCCAAGCCGGCTAGGGATATATTTAGGATTGCTCGGAAAAATCGAACCCGGAGGGTCCAGTTGCATGTGGGGCTGCGTAAAGGCTCCCCTGGGGAGGTTCACTTGTACCCAAAGCTTCCTTTGGGGGCACTTTTGGATGGTCCAAAAGGGCTTGCAACGCATTTCCTGGGGCCTGATTTTTCAGTCGTCTTCGATGCCGGCTAGGGCTATGTTTAGGGATGCTCGGAAACAGCGAACCCGAAGGGTCCAGTTGCATGTGGCGCTGCGTAAAGACTCCCCTGGTGAGTTCACTTGTACCCAAAGCCTTCCTTTGGGGCACATTTGGATGGGCGAAAAGGCCTCGGTACGCATTTCCTGGGGCCTGATTTTTCACTTGTCTCCGATGACGGCTAGGGCTATGTTTAGGTTTGCTTAGGAACCGCGAACCCGGAGGGTCCAGTTGCATGTGGGGCTGCGTTAAGGCTCCCCTGGGGAGTTCACTTGTACCCAAAGCCTTCCTTTGGTGATACATTTGGATGGTCCAAAGGGGCTTGCAACGCGTTTTCTGGGGCCCGGGTTTTCAGTCTTCTCCCATGCCGGCTAGTGATATATTTAGGTTTACCCGGAAAAATCGAACCCGGAGTGTCCAGTTGCATGTGGGGCTGCGTAAAGGCTCCCCTGGGGAGTTCACTTGTACCCAAAGCCTTCCTTTGGGGGCACTTTTTGATTTGGCGAAAAGGGCTCGCAACGCATTTCCTGGGGTCTGATTTTTCAGTCGACTTCGATGCCGGCTAGGGCTATGTTTAGGGATGCTCGGAAATATCGAACCCGGAGGGTACAGTTGCATGTCGGGCTACGTAAAGGCTCCCCTGGGAGTTCACTTGTACCCAAAGCCTTCCTTTGGGGGCACATTTGGATGGGCGAAAAGGGCTCGTAACGCATTTCCTGGGGCCTGATTTTGCAGTCGTCTTCGATGCTGGCTAGGGCTATGTTTAGGGATGCTCGGAAACAGCGAACCCGGAGAGTCCAGTTGCATGTGGGGCTGCGTAAAGGCTCCCCTGGGGAGTTCGCTTGTACCCAAAGCCTTCCTTTGGGGGCACTTTTGGATGGGCGAAAAGGGCTTGCAACGCACTTCCTGGGGCCTGATTTTTCATTCGTCTTCGATGCCGTCTAGGACTATGTTTAGGGATGCTCAGAAACAGCGAACCCGGAGGGTCCAGTTGCATGTGGGGCTGCGTAAAGGCTCCCCTGGGGAGTTCACTTGTACCCAAAGCCTTCCTTTGCGGGCACTTTTGGATGGTCCAAAGGGGCTTACAATGGATTTCCTGGGGCCTGATTTTTCACTCGTCTCCGATGACGGCTAGGGCTACGTTTAGGTTTGCTCAGGAACAGCGAACCCGGAGGGTCGAGTTGCATGTGGGGCTGCGTAAAGGCTCCCCTGGGGAGATCACTTGTACCCAAAGCCTTCCTTTGGGGGCACTTTTGGATGGTCCGAAGGGGCTCGCAACGCATTTCCTGGGACCTGATTTTTCACTTGTCTCCGATGACGGCTAGGGCTATGTTTAGGTTTGCTTAGGAACCGCGAACCCGGAGGGTCCAGTTGCATGTGGGGCTGCGTTAAGGCTCCCCTGGGGAGTTCACTTGTACCCAAAGCCTTCCTTTGGTGATACATTTGGATGGTCCAAAGGGGCTTGCAACGCGTTTTCTGGGGCCCGGGTTTTCAGTCTTCTCCCATGCCGGCTAGTGATATATTTAGGTTTACCCGGAAAAATCGAACCCGGAGTGTCCAGTTGCATGTGGGGCTGCGTAAAGGCTCCCCTGGGGAGTTCACTTGTACCCAAAGCCTTCCTTTGGGGGCACTTTTGATTTGGCGAAAAGGGCTCGCAACGCATTTCCTGGGGTCTGATTTTTCAGTCGACTTCGATGCCGGCTAGGGCTATGTTTAGGGATGCTCGGAAATATCGAACCCGGAGGGTACAGTTGCATGTCGGGCTACGTAAAGGCTCCCCTGGGGAGTTCACTTGTACCCAAAGCCTTCCTTTGGGGGCACATTTGGATGGGCGAAAAGGGCTCGTAACGCATTTCCTGGGGCCTGATTTTGCAGTCGTCTTCGATGCTGGCTAGGGCTATGTTTAGGGATGCTCGGAAACAGCGAACCCGGAGAGTCCAGTTGCATGTGGGGCTGCGTAAAGGCTCCCCTGGGGAGTTCGCTTGTACCCAAAGCCTTCCTTTGGGGGCACTTTTGGATGGGCGAAAAGGGCTTGCAACGCACTTCCTGGGGCCTGATTTTTCATTCGTCTTCGATGCCGTCTAGGACTATGTTTAGGGATGCTCAGAAACAGCGAACCCGGAGGGTCCAGTTGCATGTGGGGCTGCGTAAAGGCTCCCCTGGGGAGTTCACTTGTACCCAAAGCCTTCCTTTGCGGGCACTTTTGGATGGTCCAAAGCGGCTTACAATGCATTTCCTGGGGCCTGATTTTTCACTCGTCTCCGATGACGGCTAGGGCTAAGTTTAGGTTTGCTCAGAAACAGCGAACCTGGAGGGTCCAGTTGCATGTGGGGCTGCGTAAAGGCTCCCCTGGGGAGATCACTTGTACCCAAAGCCTTCCTTTGCGGGCGCTATTGGATGGTCCAAAGGGGCTTACAATGCATTTCCTGGGGCCTGATTTTTCAGTCGTCTCCGATGACGGCTAGGGCTACGTTTAGGTTTGGTCATGAACAGAGAACCCGGAGGGTCCAGTTGCATGTGCGGCTGCGTAAAGGCTCCCCTGGGGAGTTCTCTTGTACCCAAAGCCTTCCTTTGGTGACACTTTTGGATGGTCCAAAGGGGCTTGCAACGCGTTTTCTGGGGCCCGGGTTTTCAGTCTTCTCCCATGCCGGCTAGTGATATATTTAGGTTTACCCGGAGAAATCGAACCCGGAGGGTCCAGTTGCATGTGGGGCTGCGTAAAGGCTCCCCTGGGGAGTTCACTTGTACCCAAAGCCTTCCTTTGCAGGCACTTTTGGATGGTCCAAAGGGGCTCGCAAGGCATTTCCTGGGGCCTGATTTTTCACTTGTCTCCGATGACGGCTAGGGCTACGTTTAGGTTTGCTCAGGAACAGCGAACCCGGAGGGTCCAGTTGCATGTGGGGCTGCGTAAAGGCTCCCCTGGGGAGTTCACTTGTACCCAAAGCCTTCCTTTGGGGGCACTTTTGGATGGGCGTAAAGGGCTCGTAACGCATTTCCTGGGGCCTGAGTTTTCAGTCGTCATCGATGCCGGCTAGGGCTATGTTTAGAGATGCTCGGAAACAGCGAACCCGGAGGATCCAGTTGCATGTGGGGCTGCGTAAAGGCTCCCCTGGGGAGTTCACTTGTACCCAAAGCCTTCCTTTGGGGGCACTTTTGGATGGGCGAAAAGGGCTCGCAACGCATTTCCTGGGGCGTGATTTTTCAGTCATCTTCGATGCCGGCTAGGGCTATGTTTAGGGATGCTCGGAAACAGCGAACCCGGAGGGTCCAGTTGCATGTGGAGCTGCGTAAAGGCTCCCCTGGGGAGTTCACTTGTACCCAAAGCCTTCCTTTGGGGGCACTTTTGGATGGGCGAAAAGGGCTCGCAACGCATTTCCTGGGGCCTGATTTTTCAGTCGTCATCGATGCTGGCTAGGGCTATGTTTAGGGATGCTCGGAAACAGCGAACCCGGAGGGTCCAGTTGCATGTGGGGCTGCGTAAAGGCTCCCCTGGGGAGTTCACTTGTACCCAAAGCCTTCCTTTGGGGGCACTTTTGGATGGGCGAAAAGGGCCTTGGAACGCATTTCCTGGGGCCTGATTTTTCAGTCGTCTCCGATGACGGCTAGGGCTACGTTAAGGTTTGCTCAGGAACAGCGAACCCGGAGGGTCGAGTTGCATGTGGGGCTGCGTAAAGGCTCCCCTGGGGAGTTCACTTGTACCCAAAGCCTTCCTTTGGGGGCACTTTTGGATGGTCCGAAGGGGCTCGCAACGCATTTCCTGGGGCCTGATTTTTCACTTGTCTCCGATGACGCCTAGGGCTATGTTTAGGTTTGCTTAGGAACCGCGAACCCGGAGGGTCCAGTTGCATGTGGGGCTGCGTTAAGGCTCCCCTGGGAGTTCACTTGTACCCAAAGCCTTCCTTTGGTGATACATTTGGATGGTCCAAAGATGCTTGCAACGCGTTTTCTGGGGCCCGGGTTTTCAGTCTTCTCCCATGCCGGCTAGTGATATATTTAGGTTTACCCGGAAAAATCGAACCCGGAGGGTCCAGTTGCATGTGGGGCTGCGTTAAGGCTCCCCTGGGGAGTTCACTTGTACCCAAAGCCTTCCTTTGGGGGCACTTTTGGATGGGCAAAAAGGGCTCGCAACGCATTTCCTGGGGTGTGATTTTTCAGTCATCTTCGAAGCCGGCTAGGGCTATGTTTAGGGATGCTCGGAAACAGCGAACCCGGAGGGTCCAGTTGCATGTGGAGCTGCGTAAAGGCTCCCCTGGGGAGATCACTTGTACCCAAAGCCTTCCTTTGGGGGCACTTTTGGATGGTCCTAAGGGGCTCGCAACGCATTTCCTGGGGCCTGATTTTTCACTTGTGTTCGATGCTGGCTAGGGCTATGTTTAGGCATGCTCGGAAACAGCGAACCCGGATGGTCCAGTTGCATGTGGGGCTGCGTAAAGGCTCCCCTGGGGAGTTCACTTGTACCCAAAGCCTTCCTTTGCGGGCACTTTTGGATGGTCCAAAGGGGCTTAAAACGCATTTCCTGGGGCCTGATTTTTCACTCGTCTCCGATGACGGCTAGGGCTACATTTAGGTTTGCTCATGAACAGAGAACCTGGAGGGTCCAGTTGCATGTGCGGCTGCGTAAAGGCTCCCCTGTGGAGTTAACTTGTACCCAAAGCCTTCCTTTGGTGACACTTTTGGATGGTCCAAAGGGGCTTGCAATGCGTTTTCTGGGGCCCGGGTTTTCAGTCTTCTCCCATGCCGGCTAGTGATATATTTAGGGTTGCTCGGAAAAATCGAACCCGGAGGATCCAGTTGCATGTGGGCCTGCGTAAAGGCTCCCCTGGGGAGTTCACTTGTACCCAAAGCCTTCCTTTGGTGATACTTTTGGATGGTCCAAAGGGGCTTGCAACGCGTTTTCTGGGGCCCGGGTTTTCAGTCTTCTCCCATGCCGGCTAGTGATATATATAGGTTTACCCGGAGAAATCGAACCCGGAGGGTCCAGTTGCATGTGGGGCTGCGTAAAGGCTCCCCTGGGGAGTTCACTTGTACCCAAAGCCTTCCTTTGGGGGCACTTTTGGATGGGCGAAAAGGGCTCGCAACGCATTTCCTGGGGTCTGATTTTTCAGTCGACTTCGATGCCGGCTAGGGCTATGTTTAGGGATGCTCGGAAACAGCGAACCCGGAGGGTCCAGTTGCATGTGGGGCTGCGTAAAGGCTCCCCTGGGGAGTTCACTTGTACCCAAAGCCTTCCTTTGGGGGCACTTTTGGATGGGGAAAAAGGGCTCGCAATGCATTTCCTGGGGCCTGATTTTTCACTCGTCTCCGATGCCGTCTAAGAATATGTTTAGGGATGCTCGGTAACAGCGAACCCGGAGGGTCCAGTTGCATGTGGGGCTGCGTAAAGGCTCCCCTGGGGAGATCACTTGTAACCAAAGCCTTCCTTTGCGGGTACTTTTGGATGGTCCAAAGGGGCTCGCAACGTATTTCCTGGGGCCTGATTTTTCAGTCGTCTCCGATGACGGCTAGGGCTACGTTTAGGTTTGCTCATGAACAGCGAACCCGGAGGTTGCAGTTGCATGTGGGGCTGCGTAAAGGCTCCCCTGGGGAGTTCTCTTGTACCCAAAGCCTTCCTTTGGTGACACTTTTGGATGGTCCAAAGGGGCTTGCAACGCGTTTTCTAGGGCCCGGGTTTTCAGTCTTCTCCCAAGCCGGCTAGGGATATATTTAGGATTGCTCGGAAAAATCGAACCCGGAGGGTCCAGTTGCATGTGGGGCTGCGTAAAGGCTCCCCTGGGGAGTTCACTTGTATCCAAAGCCTTCCTTTGGTGGCACATTTGGATGGGCGAAAAGGCCTCGGAACGCATTTCCTGGGGCCTGATTTTTCAGTCGTCATCGATGCCGGCTAGAGCTATGTTTAGGGATGCTCGGAAACAGCGAACCCGGAGGGTCCAGTTGCATGTGGGGCTGCGTAAAGGCTCCCCTGGGGAGTTCACTTGTACCCAAAGCCTTCCTTTGGGGGCACTTTTGGATGGGCGAAAAGGGCTTGCAACGCACTTCCTGGGGCCTTATTTTTCATTCGTCTTCGATGCCGTCTAGGATTATGTTTAGGGATGCTCGGAAACAGCGAACCCCGAGGGTCCAGTTGCATGTGGGGCTGCGTAAAGGCTCCCCTGGGGAGTTCACTTGTACCCAAATCCTTCCTTTGGGGGCACTTTTGGATGGTCCAAAGGGGCTTACAACGCATTTCCTGGGGCCTGATTTTTCAGTCGTCTCCGATGACGGCTAGGGCTACGTTTAGGTTTGCTCATGAACAGAGAACCCGGAGGGTCCAGTTGCATGTGGGGCTGCGTAAAGGCTCCCCTGGGGAGTTCACTTGTTCCAAAAGCCTTCCTTTAGTGACAGTTTTGGATGGTCCAAAGGGGCTTGCAACGCGTTTTCTGGGGCCCGGGTTTTCAGTCTTCTCCCATGCCGGCTAGTGATATATTTAGGGTTGCTCGGAAAAATTGAACCCGGAGGGTCCAGTTGCATGTGGGGCTGCGTAAAGGCTCCCCTGGGGAGTTCACTTGTACACAAAGCCTTCCTTTGGGGGCACTTTTGGATGGGCGAAAAGGGCTCGTAACGCATTTCCTGGGGCCTGATTTTTCAGTCATCTTCGATGCCGGCTAGGGCTATGTTTAGGGATTCTCGGAAACAGCGATCCCGAAGGGTCCAGTTGCATGTGGGGCTGCGTAAAGGCTCCCCTGGGGAGTTCACTTGTACCCCAAGCCTTCCTTTGCGGGCACTTTTGGATGGGCGAAAACTGCTCGCAACGCATTTCCTGGGGCCTGATTTTTCAGTCGTCTTCGATGCCGTCTAGGGCTATGTTTAGGGATGCTCGGAAACAGCGAACCCGGAGGGTCCAGTTGCATGTGGGGCTGCGTAAAGGCTCCCCTGGGGAGTTCTCTTGTACCCAAAGACTTTCTTTGGGGGCACATTTGGATGGACGAAAAGGGCTCGCAACGCATTTCCTGGGGCCTGATTTTTCATTCGTCTTCGATGCCGTCTAGGGCTATGTTTAGGGATGCTCGGAAACAGCGAACCCGGAGGGTCCAGATGCATGTGGGGCTGCGTAAAGGCTCCCCTGGGGAGTTCACTTGTACACAAAGCCTTCCTTTGGGGGCACTTTTGGATGGGCGAAAAGGGCTTGTAACGCATTTCCTGGGGCCTGATTTTTCAGTCATCTTCGATGCCGGCTAGGGCTATGTTTAGGGATGCTCGGAAACAGCGATCCCGAAGGGTCCAGTTGCATGTGGGGCTGCGTAAAGGCTCCCCTGGGGAGTTCACTTGTACCCCAAGCCTTCCTTTGCGGGCACTTTTGGATGGGCGAAAAGGGCTCGCAACGCATTTCCTGGGGCCTGATTTTGCAGTCGTCTTCGATGCCGTCTAGGGCTATGTTTAGGGATGCTCGGAAACAGCGAACCCGGAGGGTCCAGTTGCATGTGGGGCTGCGTAAAGACTCCCCTGGGGAGTTCTCTTGTACCCATAGTCTTCCTTTGGTGACACTTTTGGATGTGCAAAAAGGGCTCGGAACGCATTTCCTGGGCCCTGATTTTTCACTCGTCTCTGATGACGGCTAGGGCTACGTTTAGGTTTGCTCAGGAACAGCGAACCCGGAGGGTCCAGTTGCATGTGGGGCTGCGTAAAGGCTCCCCTGGGGAGTTCACTTGTACCCAAAGCCTTCCTTTGGGGGCACTTTTGGATGGACGAAAAGGGCTCGCAACACATTTCCTGGGGCGTGATTTTTCAGTCGTCTTCGATGCCGGATAGGGATATGTTTAGGGATGCTCGGAAACAGCGATCCCGAAGGGTCCAGTTGCATGTGGGGCTGCGTAAAGGCTCCCCTGGGGAGTTCACTTGTACCCAAAGCCTTTCTTTGTGGGCACTTTTGGATGGGCGAAAAGGGCTCGGAACGCATTTCCTGGGGCCTGATTTTTCACTCGTCTCCGATGCCGGCTAGGGCTATGTTTAGGGATGCTCGGAAACAGCGAACCCGAAGGGTCCAGTTGCATGTGGGGCTGCGTTAAGGCTCCCCTGGGGAGATCACTTGTACCCAAAGCCTTCTTTTGGGGGCACTTTTGGATGGTCCAAAGGGGATGCAACGCGTTTTCTGGGGCCTGGGTTTTCAGTCTTCTCCCAAGCAGGCTAGGGATATATTAAGGATTGCTCGGAAAAATTGAACCCGGAGGGTCCAGTTGCATGTGGGGCTGCGTAAAGGCTCCCCTGGGGAGTTCACTTGTACCCAAAGCCTTCCTTTGGGGGCACTTTTGGATGGTCCAAAGGGGCTCACAACGCATTTCCTGGGGCCTGATTTTTCAGTGGTCATCGATGCCGGCTAGGGCTATGTTTAGGGATGCTCGGAAACAGCGAACCCGGAGGGTCCAGTTGCATGTGGGGCTGCGTAAAGACTCCCCTGGGGAGTTCTCTTGTACCCAAAGCCTTCCTTTGGGGGCACATTTGGATGGGCGAAAAGGCCTCGGAACGCATTTCCTGGGGCCTGATTTTTCACTCGTCTCCGATGACGGCTAGAGCTACGTTTAGGTTTGCTCAGGAACAGCGAACCCGGAGGGTCCAGTTGCATGTGGGGCTGCGTAAAGGCTCCCCTGGGGAGTTCACTTGTACCCAAAGCCTTCCTTTGCGGGCACTTTTGGATGGTCCAAAGGGGCTCGCAACGCATTTCCTGGGGCCTGATTTTTCAGTCGTCATCGATGCCGGCTAGGGATATGTTTAGGGATGCTCGGAAACAGCGAACCCGGAGGGTCCAGTTGCATGTGGGGCTGCGTAAAGGCTTCCCTGGGGAGTTCTCTTGTACCCAAAGCCTTCCTTTGGGGGCACTTTTGGATGGGCGAAAAGGGCTCGTAACGCATTTCCTGGTGCCTGATTTTTCAGTCGTCATCGATGCCGTCTAGGGCTATGTTTAGGGATGCTCGGAAACAGCGATCCCGAAGGGTCCAGTTGCATGTGGGGCTGCGTAAAGGCTCCCCTGGGGAGTTCACTTGTAACCAAAGCCTTCCTTTGGGGGAACTTTTGGATGGTCCGAAGGGGCTTCCAACGCATTTCCTGGGGCCTGATTTTTCACTTGTCTCCGATGACGGCTAGGGCTATGTTTAGGTTGGCTTAGGAACAGCGAACCCGGAGGGTCCAGTACATGTGGGGCTGCGTTAAGGCTCCCCTGGGGAGATCACTTGTACCCAAAGCCTTCCTTTGCGGGCACTTTTGGATGGTCCAAAGGGGCTCGCAACGCATTTCCTGGGGCCTGATTTTTCAGTCGTCTCCGATGACGGCTAGGGCTACGTTTAGGTTTGCTCAGAAACATCGAACCCGGAGGGTCCAGTTGCATGTGGGGCTGCGTAAAGGCTCCCCTGGGGAGTTCTCTTGTACCCAAAGCCTTCCTTTGGTGACAGTTTTGGATGGGCGAAAAGGGCTCGCAACGCATTTCCTGGGGCCTGATTTTTCACTCGTCTCCGAAGACGGCTAGGGCTACGTTTAGGTTTGCTCAGGAACAGCGAACATGGAGGGTCCATTTGCATGTGGGGCTGCGTAAAGGCTCCCCTGGGGAGTTCACTTGTACCCAAAGTCTTCCTTTGGTGACACTTTTGGATGGGCAAAAAGGGCTCGCAACGCACTTCCTGGGGCCTGATTTTTCACTCGTCTTCGATGCCGGTTAGGTCTATGTTTAGGGATGCTCGGAAACAGCGAACCCGGAGGGTCCAGATGCATGTGGGGCTGTGTAAAGGCTCCCCTGGGGAGTTCACTTGTACCAAAAGCCTTCCTTTGGTGACACTTTTGGATGGTCCAAAGGGGCTTGCAACGCGTTTTCTGGGGCCCGGCTTTTCATACTTCTCCCAAGCCGGCTAGGGATATATTTAGGGTTGCTCGGAAAAATTGAACCCGGAGGGTCCAGTTGCATGTGGGGCTGCGTAAAGGCTCCCCTGGGGAGTTCACTTGTACCCAAAGCCTTCCTTTGGGGGCACTTTTGGATGGTCCAAAGGGGCTCACAACGCATTTCCTGGGGCCTGATTCTTCAGTGGTCATCGATGCCGGCTAGGGATATGTTTAGGGATGCTCGGAAACAGCGAACCCGGAGGGTCCAGTTGCATGTGGGGCTGCGTAAATGCTCCCCTGGGGAGTTCACTTGTACCCAAATCCTTCCTTTGGGGGCACTTTTGGATGGGCGAAAAGGGCTTGCAACGCACTTCCTGGGGCCTGATTTTTCATTCGTCTTCGATGCCGTCTAGGACTATGTTTAGGCATGCTCGGAAACAGCGAACCCGGAGGGTCCAGTTGCATGTGGGGCTGCGTAAAGGCTCCCCTGGGGAGTTCACTTGTACCCAAAGCCTTCCTTTGCGGGCACTTTTGGATGGTCCAAAGGGGCTTACAACGCATTTCCTGGGGCCTGATTTTTCACTCGTCTCCGATGACGGCTAGGGCTACGTTTAGGTTTGCTCATGAACAGAGAACCTGGAGGGTCCAGTTGCATGTGCGGCTGCGTAAAGGCTCCCCTGGGGAGTTAACTTGTACCCAAAGCCTTCCTTTGGTGACACTTTTGGATGGTCCAAAGGGGCTTGCAATGCGTTTTCTGGGGCCCGGGTTTTCAGTCTTCTCCCATGCCGGCTAGTGATATATTTAGGGTTGCTCGGAAAAATCGAACCCGGAGGGTCCAGTTGCATGTGGGCCTGCGTAAAGGCTCCCCTGGGGAGTTCACTTGTACCCAAAGCCTTCCTTTGGTGATACTTTTGGATGGTCCAAAGGGGCTTGCAACGCGTTTTCTGGGGCCCGGGTTTTCAGTCTTCTCCCATGCCGGCTAGTGATATATTTAGGTTTACCCGGAGAAATCGAACCCGGAGGGTCCAGTTGCATGTGGGGCTGCGTAAAGGCTCCCCTGGGGAGTTCACTTGTACCCAAAGCCTTCCTTTGGGGGCACTTTTGGATGGGCGAAAAGGGCTCGCAACGCATTTCCTGGGGTCTGATTTTTCAGTCGACTTCGATGCCGGCTAGGGCTATGTTTAGGGATGCTCGGAAACAGCGAACCCGGAGGGTCCAGTTGCATGTGGGGCTGCGTAAAGGCTCCCCTGGGGAGTTCACTTGTACCCAAAGCCTTCCTTTGGGGGCACTTTTGGATGGGGAAAAAGGGCTCGCAATGCATTTCCTGGGGCCTGATTTTTCACTCGTCTCCGATGCCGTCTAGGAATATGTTTAGGGATGCTCGGTAACAGCGAACCCGGAGGGTCCAGTTGCATTTGGAGCTGCGTAAAGGCTCCCCTGGGGAGATCACTTGTAACCAAAGCCTTCCTTTGCGGGCACTTTTGGATGGTCCAAAGGGGCTCGCAACGTATTTCCTGGGGCCTGATTTTTCAGTCGTCTCCGATGACGGCTAGGGCTACGTTTAGGTTTGCTCATGAACAGCGAACCCGGAGGTTGCAGTTGCATGTGGGGCTGCGTAAAGGCTCCCCTGGGGAGTTCTCTTGTATCCAAAGCCTTCCTTTGGTGGCACATTTGGATGGGCGAAAAGGCCTCGGAACGCATTTCCTGGGGCCTGATTTTTCAGTCGTCATCGATGCCGGCTAGAGCTATGTTTAGGGATGCTCGGAAACAGCGAACCCGGAGGGTCCAGTTGCATGTGGGGCTGCGTAAAGGCTCCCCTGGGGAGTTCACTTGTACCCAAAGCCTTCCTTTGGGGGCACTTTTGGATGGGCGAAAAGGGCTTGCAACGCACTTCCTGGGGCCTGATTTTTCATTCGTCTTCGATGCCGTCTAGGATTATGTTTAGGGATGCTCGGAAACAGCGAACCCCGAGGGTCCAGTTGCATGTGGGGCTGCGTAAAGGCTCCCCTGGGGAGATCACTTGTAACCAAAGCCTTCCTTTGCGGGCACTTTTGGATGGTCCAAAGGGGCTTACAACGCATTTCCTGGGGCCTGATTTTTCAGTCGTCTTCGATGCCGTCTAGGGCTATGTTTAGGGATGCTCGGAAACAGCGAACCCGGAGGGTCCAGATGCATGTGGGGCTGCGTAAAGGCTCCCCTGGGGAGTTCACTTGTACCCAAAGCCTTCCTTTGCGGGCACTTTTGGATGGGCGAAAAGGGCTCGCAACGCATTTCCTGGGGCCTGATTTTGCAGTCGTCTTCGATGCCGTCTAGGGCTATGTTTAGGGATGCTCCGAAACAGCGAACCCGGAGGGTCCAGTTGCATGTGGGGCTGCGTAAAGACTCCCCTGGGGAGTTCTCTTGTACCCAAAGTCTTCCTTTGGTGACACTTTTGGATGGGCAAAAATGCTCGGAACGCATTTCCTGGGGCCTGATTTTTCACTCGTCTCCGATGACGGCTAGGGCTACGTTTAGGTTTGCTCAGGAACAGCGAACCCGGAGGGTCCAGTTGCATGTGGGGCTGCGTAAAGGCTCCCCTGGGGAGTTCACTTGTACCCAAAGCCTTCCTTTGGGGGCACTTTTGGATGGACGAAAAGGGCTCGCAACACATTTCCTGGGGCGTGATTTTTCAGTCGTCTTCGATGCCGGCTAGGGATATGTTTAGGGATGCTCGGAAACAGCGATCCCGAAGGGTCCAGTTGCATGTGGGGCTGCGTAAAGGCTCCCCTGGGGAGTTCACTTGTATCCAAAGCCTTTCTTTGGGGGCACTTTTGGATGGGCGAAAAGGGCTCGGAACGCATTTCCTGGGGCCTGATTTTTCACTCGTCTCCGATGCCGGCTAGGGCTACGTTTAGGGATGCTCGGAAACAGCGAACCCGGAGGATCCAGTTGCATGTGGGGCTGCGTTAAGGCTCCCCTGGGGAGATCACTTGTACCCAAAGCCTTCTTTTGGGGGCACTTTTGGATGGTCCAAAGGGGCTTGCAACGCGTTTTCTGGGGCCTGGGTTTTCAGTCTTCTCCCAAGCCGGCTAGGGATATATTAAGGATTGCTCGGAAAAATTGAACCCGGAGGGTCCAGTTGCATGTGGGGCTGCGTAAAGGCTCCCCTGGGGAGTTCACTTGTACCCAAAGCCTTCCTTTGGGGGCACTTTTGGATGGACGAAAAGGGCTCGCAACGCATTTCCTGGGGCCTGATTTTTCATTCGTCTTCGATGCCGGCTAGGGCTATGTTTAGGGATGCTCGGAAACAGCGAACGCGAAGGGTCCAGATGCATGTGGGGCTGCGTAAAGGCTCCCCTGGGGAGTTCACTTGTACCCAAAGCCTTCCTTTGGGGGCACTTTTGGATGGGCGAAAAGGGCTCGTAACGCATTTCCTGGTGCCTGATTTTTCAGTCGTCATCGATGCCGGCTAGGGCTATGTTTAGGGATGCTCGGAAACAGCGATCCCGAAGGGTCCAGTTGCATGTGTGGCTGCGTAAAGGCTCCCCTGGGGAGTTCACTTGTAACCAAAGCCTTTCTTTGGGGGCACTTTTGGATGGGCGAAAAGGGCTCGCAACGCATTTCCTGGGGCCTGATTTTTCAGTCGTCATCAATGCCGTCTAGGGCTATGTTTAGGGATGCTCGGAAACAGCGAACCCGGAGGATCCAGTTGCATGTGGGGCTGCGTTAAGGCTCCCCTGGGGAGATCACTTTTACCCAAAGCCTTCCTTTGGGGGCACTTTTGGATGGGCAAAAAGGGCTCGCAACGCATTTCCTGGGGCCTGATTTTTCAGTCGTCTTTGATGCCGTCTAGGGCTATGTTTAGGGATGCTCGGAAACAGCGAACCCGGAGGGTCCAGTTGCATGTGGGGCTGCGTAAAGACTCCCCTGGGGAGTTCTCTTGTACCCAAAGCCTTCCTTTGGGGGCACATTTGGATGGGCGAAAAGGCCTCGGAACGCATTTCCTGGGGCCTGATTTTTCACTCGTCTCCGATGACGGCTAGGGCTACGTTTAGGTTTGCTCAGGAACAGCGAACCCGGAGGGTCCAGTTGCATGTGGGGCTGCGTAAAGGCTCCCCTGGGGAGTTCACTTGTACCCAAAGCCTTCCTTTGCGGGCACTTTTGGATGGTCCAAAGGGGCTCGCAACGCATTTCCTGGGGCCTGATTTTTCAGTCGTCATCGATGCCGTCTAGGACTATGTTTAGGCATGCTCGGAAACAGCGAACCCGGAGGGTCCAGTTGCATGTGGGGCTGCGTAAAGGCTCCCCTGGGGAGATCACTTGTACCCAAAGCCTTCCTTTGCGGGCACTTTTGGATGGTCCAAAGGGGCTTACAACGCATTTCCTGGGGCCTGATTTTTCACTCGTCTCCGATGACGGCTAGGGCTACGTTTAGGTTTGCTCATGAACAGAGAACCTGGAGGGTCCAGTTGCATGTGCGGCTGCGTAAAGGCTCCCCTGGGGAGTTAACTTGTACCCAAAGCCTTCCTTTGGTGACACTTTTGGATGGTCCAAAGGGGCTTGCAATGCGTTTTCTGGGGCCCGGGTTTTCAGTCTTCTCCCATGCCGGCTAGTGATATATTTAGGGTTGCTCGGAAAAATCGAACCCGGAGGGTCCAGTTGCATGTGGGCCTGCGTAAAGGCTCCCCTGGGGAGTTCACTTGTACCCAAAGCCTTCCTTTGGTGATACTTTTGGATGGTCCAAAGGGGCTTGCAACGCGTTTTCTGGGGCCCGGGTTTTCAGTCTTCTCCCATGCCGGCTAGTGATATATTTAGGTTTACCCGGAGAAATCGAACCCGGAGGGTCCAGTTGCATGTGGGGCTGCGTAAAGGCTCCCCTGGGGAGTTCACTTGTACCCAAAGCCTTCCTTTGGGGGCACTTTTGGATGGGCGAAAAGGGCTCGCAACGCATTTCCTGGGGTCTGATTTTTCAGTCGACTTCGATGCCGGCTAGGGCTATGTTTAGGGATGCTCGGAAACAGCGAACCCGGAGGGTCCAGTTGCATGTGGGGCTGCGTAAAGGCTCCCCTGGGGAGTTCACTTGTACCCAAAGCCTTCCTTTGGGGGCACTTTTGGATGGGGAAAAAGGGCTCGCAATGCATTTCCTGGGGCCTGATTTTTCACTCGTCTCCGATGCCGTCTAGGAATATGTTTAGGGATGCTCGGTAACAGCGAACCCGGAGGGTCCAGTTGCATTTGGAGCTGCGTAAAGGCTCCCCTGGGGAGATCACTTGTACCCAAAGCCTTCCTTTGCGGGCACTTTTGGATGGTCCAAAGGGGCTCGCAACGTATTTCCTGGGGCCTGATTTTTCAGTCGTCTCCGATGACGGCTAGGGCTACGTTTAGGTTTGCTCATGAACAGCGAACCCGGAGGTTGCAGTTGCATGTGGGGCTGCGTAAAGGCTCCCCTGGGGAGTTCTCTTGTACCCAAAGCCTTCCTTTGGTGACACTTTTGGATGGTCCAAAGGGGCTTGCAACGCGTTTTCTAGGGCCCGGGTTTTCAGTCTTCTCCCAAGCCGGCTAGGGATATATTTAGGATTGCTCGGAAAAATCGAACCCGGAGGGTCCAGTTGCATGTGGGGCTGCTTAAAGGCTCCCCTGGGGAGTTCACTTGTATCCAAAGCCTTCCTTTGGTGGCACATTTGGATGGGCGAAAAGGCCTCGGAACGCATTTCCTGGGGCCTGATTTTTCAGTCGTCATCGATGCCGGCTAGAGCTATGTTTAGGGATGCTCGGAAACAGCGAACCCGGAGGGTCCAGTTGCATGTGGGGCTGCGTAAAGGCTCCCCTGGGGAGTTCACTTGTACCCAAAGCCTTCCTTTGGGGGCACTTTTGGATGGGCGAAAAGGGCTTGCAACGCACTTCCTGGGGCCTGATTTTTCATTCGTCTTCGATGCCGTCTAGGACTATGTTTAGGGATGCTCGGAAACAGCGAACCCCGAGGGTCCAGTTGCATGTGGGGCTGCGTAAAGGCTCCCTGGGGAGATCACTTGTAACCAAAGCCTTCCTTTGCGGGCACTTTTGGATGGTCCAAAGGGGCTTACAACGCATTTCCTGGGGCCTGATTTTTTCAGTCGTCTCCAATGACGGCTAGGGCTACGTTTAGCTTTGCTCATGAACAGAGAACCCGGAGGGTCCAGTTGCATGTGGGGCTGCGTAAAGGCTCCCCTGGGGAGTTCACTTGTACCAAAAGCCTTCCTTTGGTGACACTTTTGGATGGTCCAAAGGGGCTTGCAACGCGTTTTCTGGGGCCCGGGTTTTCAGTCTTCTCCCATGCCGGCTAGTGATATATTTAGGGTTGCTCGGAAAAATTGAACCCGGAGGGTCCAGTTGCATGTGGGGCTGCGTAAAGGCTCCCCTGGGGAGTTCACTTGTACCCAAAGCCTTCCTTTGGGGGCACTTTTGGATGGGCGAAAAGGGCTCGTAACGCATTTCCTGGGGCCTGATTTTTCAGTCGTCATCGATGCCGTCTAGGGCTATGTTTAGGGATGCTCGGAAACAGCGAACCCGGAGGGTCCAGTTGCATGTGGGGCTGCGTAAAGGCTCCCCTGGGGAGTTCACTTGTACCCAAAGCCTTCCTTTGCGGGCACTTTTGGATGGGCGAAAAGGGCTCGCAACGCATTTCCTGGGGCCTGATTTTGCAGTCGTCTTCGATGCCGTCTAGGGCTATGTTTAGGGATGCTCCGAAACAGCGAACCCGGAGGGTCCAGTTGCATGTGGGGCTGCGTAAAGACTCCCCTGGGGAGTTCTCTTGTACCCAAAGTCTTCCTTTGGTGACACTTTTGGATGGGCAAAAAGTGCTCGGAACGCATTTCCTGGGGCCTGATTTTTCACTCGTCTCCGATGACGGCTAGGGCTACGTTTAGGTTTGCTCAGGAACAGCGAACCCGGAGGGTCCAGTTGCATGTGGGGCTGCGTAAAGGCTCCCCTGGGGAGTTCACTTGTACCCAAAGCCTTCCTTTGGGGGCACTTTTGGATGGACGAAAAGGGCTCGCAACACATTTCCTGGGGCGTGATTTTTCAGTCGTCTTCGATGCCGGCTAGGGATATGTTTAGGGATGCTCGGAAACAGCGATCCCGAAGGGTCCAGTTGCATGTGGGGCTGCGTAAAGGCTCCCCTGGGGAGTTCACTTGTACCCAAAGCCTTTCTTTGGGGGCACTTTTGGATGGGCGAAAAGGGCTCGGAACGCATTTCCTGGGGCCTGATTTTTCACTCGTCTCCGATGCCGGCTAGGGCTACGTTTAGGGATGCTCGGAAACAGCGAACCCGGAGGATCCAGTTGCATGTGGGGCTGCGTTAAGGCTCCCCTGGGGAGATCACTTGTACCCAAAGCCTTCTTTTGGGGGCACTTTTGGATGGTCCAAAGGGGCTTGCAACGCGTTTTCTGGGGCCTGGGTTTTCAGTCTTCTCCCAAGCCGGCTAGGGATATATTAAGATTTGCTCGGAAAAATTGAACCCGGAGGGTCCAGTTGCATGTGGGGCTGCGTAAAGGCTCCCCTGGGGAGTTCACTTGTACCCAAAGCCTTCCTTTGGGGGCACTTTTGGATGGACGAGAAGGGCTCGCAACGCATTTCCTGGGGCCTGATTTTTCATTCGTCTTCGATGCCGGCTAGGGCTATGTTTAGGGATGCTTGGAAACAGCGAACCCGAAGGGTCCAGATGCATGTGGGGCTGCGTAAAGGCTCCCCTGGGGAGTTCACTTGTACCCAAAGCCTTCCTTTGGGGGCACTTTTGGATGGGCGAAAAGGGCTCGTAACGCATTTCCTGGTGCCTGATTTTTCAGTCGTCATCGATGCCGGCTAGGGCTATGTTTAGGGATGCTCGGAAACAGCGATCCCGAAGGGTCCAGTTGCATGTGTGGCTGCGTAAAGGCTCCCCTGGGGAGTTCACTTGTAACCAAAGCCTTTCTTTGGGGGCACTTTTGGATGGGCGAAAAGGGCTCGCAACGCATTTCCTGGGGCCTGATTTTTCAGTCGTCATCAATGCCGTCTAGGGCTATGTTTAGGGATGCTCGGAAACAGCGAACCCGGAGGATCCAGTTGCATGTGGGGCTGCGTTAAGGCTCCCCTGGGGAGATCACTTTTACCCAAAGCCTTCCTTTGGGGGCACTTTTGGATGGGCAAAAAGGGCTCGGAACGCATTTCCTGGGGCCTGATTTTTCAGTCGTCTTTGATGCCGTCTAGGGCTATGTTTAGGGATGCTCGGAAACAGCGAACCCGGAGGGTCCAGTTGCATGTGGGGCTGCGTAAAGGCTCCCCTGGGGAGTTCTCTTGTAACCAAAGCCTTCCTTTGGGGGCACATTTGGATGGGCGAAAAGGCCTCGGAACGCATTTCCTGGGGCCTGATTTTTCAGTCGTCTCCGATGACGGCTAGGGCTACGTTTAGGTTTGCTCAGGAACAGCGAACCCGGAGGGTCCAGTTGCATGTGGGGCTGCGTAAAGGCTCCCCTGGGGAGTTCACTTGTACCCAAAGCCTTCCTTTGCGGGCACTTTTGGATGGTCCAAAGGGGCTCGCAACGCATTTCCTGGGGCCTGATTTTTCAGTCGTCATCGATGCCGGCTAGGGATATGTTTAGGGATGCTCGGAAACAGCGAACCCGGAGGGTCCAGTTGCATGTGGGGCTGCGTAAAGGCTTCCCTGGGGAGTTCTCTTGTAACCAAAGCCTTCCTTTGGGGGCACTTTTGGATGGTCCAAAGGGGCTTGCAACGCGTTTTCTGGGGCCCGGGTTTTCAGTCTTCTCCCATGCCGGCTAGTGATATATTTAGGTTTACCCGGAGAAATCGAACCCGGAGGGTCCAGTTGCATGTGGGGCTGCGTAAAGGCTCCCCTGGGGAGTTCACTTGTACCCAAAGCCTTCCTTTGGGGGCACTTTTGGATGGGCGAAAAGGGCTCGCAACGCATTTCCTGGGGTCTGATTTTTCAGTCGACTTCGATGCCGGCTAGGGCTATGTTTAGGGATGCTCGGAAACAGCGAACCCGGAGGGTCCAGTTGCATGTGGGGCTGCGTAAAGGCTCCCCTGGGGAGTTCACTTGTACCCAAAGCCTTCCTTTGGGGGCACTTTTGGATGGGGAAAAAGGGCTCGCAATGCATTTCCTGGGGCCTGATTTTTCACTCGTCTCCGATGCCGTCTAGGAATATGTTTAGGGATGCTTGGTAACAGCGAACCCGGAGGGTCCAGTTGCATTTGGAGCTGCGTAAAGGCTCCCCTGGGGAGATCACTTGTACCCAAAGCCTTCCTTTGCGGGCACTTTTGGATGGTCCAAAGGGGCTCGCAACGTATTTCCTGGGGCCTGATTTTTCAGTCGTCTCCGATGACGGCTAGGGCTACGTTTAGGTTTGCTCATGAACAGCGAACCCGGAGGTTGCAGTTGCATGTGGGGCTGCGTAAAGGCTCCCCTGGGGAGTTCTCTTGTACCCAAAGCCTTCCTTTGGTGACACTTTTGGATGGTCCAAAGGGGCTTGCAACGCGTTTTCTAGGGCCCGGGTTTTCAGTCTTCTCCCAAGCCGGCTAGGGATATATTTAGGGTTGCTCGGAAAAATTGAACCCGGAGGGTCCAGTTGCATGTGGGGCTGCGTAAAGGCTCCCCTGGGGAGTTCACTTGTACACAAAGCCTTCCTTTGGGGGCACTTTTGGATGGGCGAAAAGGGCTCGTAACGCATTTCCTGGGGCCTGATTTTTCAGTCATCTTCGATGCCGGCTAGGGCTATGTTTAGGGATTCTCGGAAACAGCGATCCCGAAGGGTCCAGTTGCATGTGGGGCTGCGTAAAGGCTCCCCTGGGGAGTTCACTTGTACCCCAAGCCTTCCTTTGCGGGCATTTTTGGATGGGCGAAAACTGCTCGCAACGCATTTCCTGGGGCCTGATTTTTCAGTCGTCTTCGATGCCGTCTAGGGCTATGTTTAGGGATGCTCGGAAACAGCGAACCCGGAGGGTCCAGTTGCATGTGGGGCTGCGTAAAGGCTCCCCTGGGGAGTTCTCTTGTACCCAAAGTCTTTCTTTGGGGGCACATTTGGATGGACGAAAAGGGCTCGCAACGCATTTCCTGGGGCCTGATTTTTCATTCGTCTTCGATGCCGTCTAGGGCTATGTTTAGGGATGCTCGGAAACAGCGAACCCGGAGGGTCCAGATGCATGTGGGGCTGCGTAAAGGCTCCCCTGGGGAGTTCACTTGTACCCAAAGCCTTCCTTTGCGGGCACTTTTGGATGGGCGAAAAGGGCTCGCAACGCATTTCCTGGGGCCTGATTTTGCAGTCGTCTTCGATGCCGTCTAGGGCTATGTTTAGGGATGCTCCGAAACAGCGAACCCGGAGGGTCCAGTTGCATGTGGGGCTGCGTAAAGACTCCCCTGGGGAGTTCTCTTGTACCGAAAGTCTTCCTTTGGTGACACTTTTGGATGGGCAAAAAGTGCTCGGAACGCATTTCCTGGGGCCTGATTTTTCACTCGTCTCCGATGACGGCTAGGGCTACGTTTAGGTTTGCTCAGGAACAGCGAACCCGGAGGGTCCAGTTGCATGTGGGGCTGCGTAAAGGCTCCCCTGGGGAGTTCACTTGTACCCAAAGCCTTCCTTTGGGGGCACTTTTGGATGGACGAAAAGGGCTCGCAACACATTTCCTGGGGCGTGATTTTTCAGTCGTCTTCGATGCCGGCTAGGGATATGTTTAGGGAAGCTCGGAAACAGCGATCCCGAAGGGTCCAGTTGCATGTGGGGCTGCGTAAAGGCTCCCCTGGGGAGTTCACTTGTACCCAAAGCCTTTCTTTGGGGGCACTTTTGGATGGGCGAAAAGGGCTCGGAACGCATTTCCTGGGGCCTGATTTTTCACTCGTCTCCGATGCCGGCTAGGGCTACGTTTAGGGATGCTCGGAAACAGCGAACCCGGAGGATCCAGTTGCATGTGGGGCTGCGTTAAGGCTCCCCTGGGGAGATCACTTGTACCCAAAGCCTTCTTTTGGGGGCACTTTTGGATGGTCCAAAGGGGCTTGCAACGCGTTTTCTGGGGCCTGGGTTTTCAGTCTTCTCCCAAGCCGGCTAGGGATATATTAAGGATTGCTCGGAAAAATTGAACCCGGAGGGTCCAGTTGCATGTGGGGCTGCGTAAAGGCTCCCCTGGGGAGTTCACTTGTACCCAAAGCCTTCCTTTGGGGGCACTTTTGGATGGACGAAAAGGGCTCGCAACGCATTTCCTGGGGCCTGATTTTTCATTCGTCTTCGATGCCGGCTAGGGCTATGTTTAGGGATGCTCGGAAACAGCGAACCCGAAGGGTCCAGATGCATGTGGGGCTGCGTAAAGGCTCCCCTGGGGAGTTCACTTGTACCCAAAGCCTTCCTTTGGGGGCACTTTTGGATGGGCGAAAAGGGCTCGTAACGCATTTCCTGGTGCCTGATTTTTCAGTCGTCATCGATGCCGGCTAGGGCTATGTTTAGGGATGCTCGGAAACAGCGATCCCGAAGGGTCCAGTTGCATGTGTGGCTGCGTAAAGGCTCCCCTGGGGAGTTCACTTGTAACCAAAGCCTTTCTTTGGGGGCACTTTTGGATGGGCGAAAAGGGCTCGCAACGCATTTCCTGGGGCCTGATTTTTCAGTCGTCATCAATGCCGTCCAGGGCTATGTTTAGGGATGCTCGGAAACAGCGAACCCGGAGGATCCAGTTGCATGTGGGGCTGCGTTAAGGCTCCCCTGGGGAGATCACTTTTACCCAAAGCCTTCCTTTGGGGGCACTTTTGGATGGGCAAAAAGGGCTCGCAACGCATTTCCTGGGGCCTGATTTTTCAGTCGTCTTTGATGCCGTCTAGGGCTATGTTTAGGGATGCTCGGAAACAGCGAACCCGGAGGGTCCAGTTGCATGTGGGGCTGCGTAAAGACTCCCCTGGGGAGTTCTCTTGTACCCAAAGCCTTCCTTTGGGGGCACATTTGGATGGGCGAAAAGGCCTCGGAACGCATTTCCTGGGGCCTGATTTTTCACTCGTCTCCGATGACGGCTAGGGCTACGTTTAGGTTTGCTCAGGAACAGCGAACCCGGAGGGTCCAGTTGCATGTGGGGCTGCGTAAAGGCTCCCCTGGGGAGTTCACTTGTACCCAAAGCCTTCCTTTGCGGGCACTTTTGGATGGTCCAAAGGGGCTCGCAACGCATTTCCTGGGGCCTGATTTTTCAGTCGTCATCGATGCCGGCTAGGGATATGTTTAGGGATGCTCGGAAACAGCGAACCCGGAGGGTCCAGTTGCATGTGGGGCTGCGTAAAGGCTTCCCTGGGGAGTTCTCTTGTAACCAAAGCCTTCCTTTGGGGGCACTTTTGGATGGACGAAAAGGGCTCGCAACGCATTTCCTGGGGCCTGATTTTTCATTCGTCTTCGATGCCGGCTAGGGCTATGTTTAGGGATGCTCGGAAACAGCGAACCCGAAGGGTCCAGATGCATGTGGGGCTGCGTAAAGGCTCCCCTGGGGAGTTCACTTGTACCCAAAGCCTTCCTTTGGGGGCACTTTTGGATGGGCGAAAAGGGCTCGTAACGCATTTCCTGGTGCCTGATTTTTCAGTCGTCATCGATGCCGTCTAGGGCTATGTTTAGGGATGCTCGGAAACAGCGATCCCGAAGGGTCCAGTTGCATGTGGGGCTGCGTAAAGGCTCCCCTGGGGAGTTCACTTGTAACCAAAGCCTTTCTTTGGGGGCACTTTTGGATGGGCGAAAAGGGCTCGCAACGCATTTTCTGGGGCCTGATTTTTCACTCGTCTCCGATGCCGGCTAGGGCTATGTTTAGGGATGCTCGGAAACAGCGAACCCGGAGGGTCCAGTTGCATGTGGGGCTGCGTAAAGGCTCCCCTGGGGAGTTCACTTGTACCCAAGGCCTTCCTTTGGGGGCACTTTTGGATGGGCGAAAAGGGCTCGCAACGCATTTCCTGGGGCCTGATTTTTCACTCATCTCCGATGACGGCTAGGGCTACGTTTAGGTTTGATCAGGAACAGTCATCCTGGAGGGTCCAGTTGCATGTGGGGCTGCGTAAAGGCTCCCCTGGGGAGTTCACTTGTACCCAAGGCCTTCCTTTGGGGGCACTTTTGGATGGGCGAAAAGGGCTCGCAACGCATTTCCTGGGGCCTGATTTTTCACTCATCTCCGATGACGGCTAGGGCTACGTTTAGGTTTGATCAGGAACAGTCATCCTGGAGGGTCCAGTTGCATGTGGGGCTGCGTAAAGGCTCCCCTGGGGAGTTCACTTGTACCCAAAGCCTTCCTTTGGGGGAACTTTTGGATGGTCCGAAGGGGCTTCCAACGCATTTCCTGGGGCCTGATTTTTCACTTGTCTCCGATGACGGCTAGGGCTATGTTTAGGTTGGCTTAGGAACAGCGAACCCGGAGGGTCCAGTACATGTGGGGCTGCGTTAAGGCTCCCCTGGGGAGATCACTTGTACCCAAAGCCTTCCTTTGCGGGCACTTTTGGATGGTCCAAAGGGGCTCGCAACGCATTTCCTGGGGCCTGATTTTTCAGTCGTCTCCGATGACGGCTAGGGCTACGTTTAGGTTTGCTCAGAAACATCGAACCCGGAGGAAACAGTTGCATGTGGGGCTGCGTAAAGGCTCCCCTGGGGAGTTCACTTGTACCCAAAGCCTTCCTTTGGTGACAGTTTTGGATGGGCGAAAAGGGCTCGCAACGCATTTCCTGGGGCCTGATTTTTCACTCGTCTCCGAAGACGGCTAGGGCTACGTTTAGGTTTGCTCAGGAACAGCGAACATGGAGGGTCCATTTGCATGTGGGGCTGCGTAAAGGCTCCCCTGGGGAGTTCACTTGTACCCAAAGTCTTCCTTTGGTGACACTTTTGGATGGGCAAAAAGGGCTCGCAACGCACTTCCTGGGGCCTGATTTTTCACTCGTCTTCGATGCCGGTTAGGTCTATGTTTAGGGATGCTCGGAAACAGCGAACCCGGAGGGTCCAGATGCATGTGGGGCTGTGTAAAGGCTCCCCTGGGGAGTTCACTTGTACCAAAAGCCTTCCTTTGGTGACACTTTTGGATGGTCCAAAGGGGCTTGCAACGCGTTTTCTGGGGCCCGGCTTTTCATACTTCTCCCAAGCCGGCTAGGGATATATTTAGGGTTGCTCGGAAAAATTGAACCCGGAGGGTCCAGTTGCATGTGGGGCTGCGTAAAGGCTCCCCTGGGGAGTTCACTTGTACCCAAAGCCTTCCTTTGGGGGCACTTTTGGATGGTCCAAAGGGGCTCACAACGCATTTCCTGGGGCCTGATTTTTCAGTGGTCATCGATGCCGGCTAGGGATATGTTTAGGGATGCTCGGAAACAGCGAACCCTGAGGGTCCAGTTGCATGTGGGGCTGCGTAAATGCTCCCCTGGGGAGTTCACTTGTACCCAAATCCTTCCTTTGGGGGCACTTTTGGATGGGCGAAAAGGGCTTGCAACGCACTTCCTGGGGCCTGATTTTTCATTCGTCTTCGATGCCGTCTAGGACTATGTTTAGGCATGCTCGGAAACAGCGAACCCGGAGGGTCCAGTTGCATGTGGGGCTGCGTAAAGGCTCCCCTGGGGAGTTCACTTGTACCCAAAGCCTTCCTTTGCGGGCACTTTTGGATGGTCCAAAGGGGCTTACAACGCATTTCCTGGGGCCTGATTTTTCACTCGTCTCCGATGACGGCTAGGGCTACGTTTAGGTTTGCTCATGAACAGAGAACCTGGAGGGTCCAGTTGCATGTGCGGCTGCGTAAAGGCTCCCCTGGGGAGTTAACTTGTACCCAAAGCCTTCCTTTGGTGACACTTTTGGATGGTCCAAAGGGGCTTGCAATGCGTTTTCTGGGGCCCGGGTTTTCAGTCTTCTCCCATGCCGGCTAGTGATATATTTAGGGTTGCTCGGAAAAATCGAACCCGGAGGGTCCAGTTGCATGTGGGCCTGCGTAAAGGCTCCCCTGGGGAGTTCACTTGTACCCAAAGCCTTCCTTTGGTGATACTTTTGGATGGTCCAAAGGGGCTTGCAACGCGTTTTCTGGGGCCCGGGTTTTCAGTCTTCTCCCATGCCGGCTAGTGATATATTTAGGTTTACCCGGAGAAATCGAACCCGGAGGGTCCAGTTGCATGTGGGGCTGCGTAAAGGCTCCCCTGGGGAGTTCACTTGTACCCAAAGCCTTCCTTTGGGGGCACTTTTGGATGGGCGAAAAGGGCTCGCAACGCATTTCCTGGGGTCTGATTTTTCAGTCGACTTCGATGCCGGCTAGGGCTATGTTTAGGGATGCTCGGAAACAGCGAACCCGGAGGGTCCAGTTGCATGTGGGGCTGCGTAAAGGCTCCCCTGGGGAGTTCACTTGTACCCAAAGCCTTCCTTTGGGGGCACTTTTGGATGGGGAAAAAGGGCTCGCAATGCATTTCCTGGGGCCTGATTTTTCACTCGTCTCCGATGCCGTCTAGGAATATGTTTAGGGATGCTCGGTAACAGCGAACCCGGAGGGTCCAGTTGCATTTGGAGCTGCGTAAAGGCTCCCCTGGGGAGATCACTTGTACCCAAAGCCTTCCTTTGCGGGCACTTTTGGATGGTCCAAAGGGGCTCGCAACGTATTTCCTGGGGCCTGATTTTTCAGTCGTCTCCGATGACGGCTAGGGCTACGTTTAGGTTTGCTCATGAACAGCGAACCCGGAGGTTGCAGTTGCATGTGGGGCTGCGTAAAGGCTCCCCTGGGGAGTTCTCTTGTACCCAAAGCCTTCCTTTGGTGACACTTTTGGATGGTCCAAAGGGGCTTGCAACGCGTTTTCTAGGGCCCGGGTTTTCAGTCTTCTCCCAAGCCGGCTAGGGATATATTTAGGATTGCTCGGAAAAATCGAACCCGGAGGGTCCAGTTGCATGTGGGGCTGCGTAAAGGCTCCCCTGGGGAGTTCACTTGTATCCAAAGCCTTCCTTTGGTGGCACATTTGGATGGGCGAAAAGGCCTCGGAACGCATTTCCTGGGGCCTGATTTTTCAGTCGTCATCGATGCCGGCTAGAGCTATGTTTAGGGATGCTCGGAAACAGCGAACCCGGAGGGTCCAGTTGCATGTGGGGCTGCGTAAAGGCTCCCCTGGGGAGTTCACTTGTACCCAAAGCCTTCCTTTGGGGGCACTTTTGGATGGGCGAAAAGGGCTTGCAACGCACTTCCTGGGGCCTGATTTTTCAGTCGTCTTCGATGCCGGCTAGAGCTATGTTTAGGGATGCTCGGAAACAGCGAACCCCGAGGGTCCAGTTGCATGTGGGGCTGCGTAAAGGCTCCCCTGGGGAGATCACTTGTAACCAAAGCCTTCCTTTGCGGGCACTTTTGGATGGTCCAAAGGGGCTTACAACGCATTTCCTGGGGCCTGATTTTTCAGTCGTCTCCAATGACGGCTAGGGCTACGTTTAGCTTTGCTCATGAACAGAGAACCCGGAGGGTCCAGTTGCATGTGGGGCTGCGTAAAGGCTCCCCTGGGGAGTTCACTTGTACCAAAAGCCTTCCTTTGGTGACACTTTTGGATGGTCCAAAGGGGCTTGCAACGCGTTTTCTGGGGCCCGGGTTTTCAGTCTTCTCCCATGCCGGCTAGTGATATATTTAGGGTTGCTCGGAAAAATTGAACCCGGAGGGTCCAGTTGCATGTGGGGCTGCGTAAAGGCTCCCCTGGGGAGTTCACTTGTACACAAAGCCTTCCTTTGGGGGCACTTTTGGATGGGCGAAAAGGGCTCGTAACGCATTTCCTGGGGCCTGATTTTTCAGTCATCTTCGATGCCGGCTAGGGCTATGTTTAGGGATTCTCGGAAACAGCGATCCCGAAGGGTCCAGTTGCATGTGGGGCTGCGTAAAGGCTCCCCTGGGGAGTTCACTTGTACCCCAAGCCTTCCTTTGCGGGCATTTTTGGATGGGCGAAAACTGCTCGCAACGCATTTCCTGGGGCCTGATTTTTCAGTCGTCTTCGATGCCGTCTAGGGCTATGTTTAGGGATGCTCGGAAACAGCGAACCCGGAGGGTCCAGTTGCATGTGGGGCTGCGTAAAGGCTCCCCTGGGGAGTTCTCTTGTACCCAAAGTCTTTCTTTGGGGGCACATTTGGATGGACGAAAAGGACTCGCAACGCATTTCCTGGGGCCTGATTTTTCATTCGTCTTCGATGCCGTCTAGGGCTATGTTTAGGGATGCTCGGAAACAGCGAACCCGGAGGGTCCAGATGCATGTGGGGCTGCGTAAAGGCTCCCCTGGGGAGTTCACTTGTACCCAAAGCCTTCCTTTGCGGGCACTTTTGGATGGGCGAAAAGGGCTCGCAACGCATTTCCTGGGGCCTGATTTTGCAGTCGTCTTCGATGCCGTCTAGGGCTATGTTTAGGGATGCTCCGAAACAGCGAACCCGGAGGGTCCAGTTGCATGTTGGGCTGCGTAAAGACTCCCCTGGGGAGTTCTCTTGTACCGAAAGTCTTCCTTTGGTGACACTTTTGGATGGGCAAAAAGTGCTCGGAACGCATTTCCTGGGGCCTGATTTTTCACTCGTCTCCGATGACGGCTAGGGCTACGTTTAGGTTTGCTCAGGAAAAGCGAACCCGGAGAGTCCAGTTGCATGTGGGGCTGCGTAAAGGCTCCCCTGGGGAGTTCACTTGTACCCAAAGCCTTCCTTTGGGGGCACTTTTGGATGGACGAAAAGGGCTCGCAACACATTTCCTGGGGCGTGATTTTTCAGTCGTCTTCGATGCCGGCTAGGGATATGTTTAGGGATGCTCGGAAACAGCGATCCCGAAGGGTCCAGTTGCATGTGGGGCTGCGTAAAGGCTCCCCTGGGGAGATCACTTGTACCCAAAGCCTTTCTTTGGGGGCACTTTTGGATGGGCGAAAAGGGCTCGGAACGCATTTCCTGGGGCCTGATTTTTCACTCGTCTCCGATGCCGGCTAGGGCTACGTTTAGGGATGCTCGGAAACAGCGAACCCGGAGGATCCAGTTGCATGTGGGGCTGCGTTAAGGCTCCCCTGGGGAGATCACTTGTACCCAAAGCCTTCTTTTGGGGGCACTTTTGGATGGTCCAAAGGGGCTTGCAACGCGTTTTCTGGGGCCTGGGTTTTCAGTCTTCTCCCAAGCCGGCTAGGGATATATTAAGGATTGCTCGGAAAAATTGAACCCGGAGGGTCCAGTTGCATGTGGGGCTGCGTAAAGGCTCCCCTAGTGAGTTCACTTGTACCCAAAGCCTTCCTTTGGGGGCACTTTTGGATGGGCGAAAAGGGCTCGCAACGCATTTCCTGGGGCCTGATTTTTCATTCGTCTTCGATGCCGGCTAGGGCTATGTTTAGGGATGCTCGGAAACAGCGAACCCGAAGGGTCCAGATGCATGTGGGGCTGCGTAAAGGCTCCCCTGGGGAGTTCACTTGTACCCAAAGCCTTCCTTTGGGGGCACTTTTGGATGGGCGAAAAGGGCTCGCAACGCATTTCCTGGGGCCTGATTTTTCAGTCGTCATCAATGCCGTCTAGGGCTATGTTTAGGGATGCTCGGAAACAGCGAACCCGGAGGATCCAGTTGCATGTGGGGCTGCGTTAAGGCTCCCCTGGGGAGATCACTTTTACCCAAAGCCTTCCTTTGGGGGCACTTTTGGATGGGCAAAAAGGGCTCGCAACGCATTTCCTGGGGCCTGATTTTTCAGTCGTCTTTGATGCCGTCTAGGGCTATGTTTAGGGATGCTCGGAAACAGCGAACCCGGAGGGTCCAGTTGCATGTGGGGCTGCGTAAAGACTCCCCTGGGGAGTTCTCTTGTACCCAAAGCCTTCCTTTGGGGGCACATTTGGATGGGCGAAAAGGCCTCGGAACGCATTTCCTGGGGCCTGATTTTTCACTCGTCTCCGATGACGGCTAGGGCTACGTTTAGGTTTGCTCAGGAACAGCGAACCCGGAGGGTCCAGTTGCATGTGGGGCTGCGTAAAGGCTCCCTGGGGAGTTCACTTGTACCCAAAGCCTTCCTTTGCGGGCACTTTTGGATGGTCCAAAGGGGCTCGCAACGCATTTCCTGGGGGCCTGATTTTTCAGTCGTCATCGATGCCGGCTAGGGATATGTTTAGGGATGCTCGGAAACAGCGAACCGGAGGGTCCAGTTGCATGTGGGGCTGCGTAAAGGCTTCCCTGGGGAGTTCTCTTGTAACCAAAGCCTTCCTTTGGGGCACTTTTGGATGGACGAAAAGGGCTCGCAACGCATTTCCTGGGCCTGATTTTTCATTCGTCTTCGATGCCGGCTAGGGCTATGTTTAGGGATGCTCGGAAACAGCGAACCCGAAGGGTCCAGATGCATGTGGGGCTGCGTAAAGGCTCCCCTGGGGAGTTCACTTGTACCCAAAGCCTTCCTTTGGGGGCACTTTTGGATGGGCGAAAAGGGCTCGTAACGCATTTCCTGGTGCCTGATTTTTCAGTCGTCATCGATGCCGTCTAGGGCTATGTTTAGGGATGCTCGGAAACAGCGATCCCGAAGGGTCCAGTTGCATGTGGGGCTGCGTAAAGGCTCCCCTGGGGAGTTCACTTGTAACCAAAGCCTTTCTTTGGGGGCACTTTTGGATGGGCGGAAAAGGGCTCGCAACGCATTTTCTGGGGCCTGATTTTTTCACTCGTCTCCGATGCCGGCTAGGGCTATGTTTAGGGATGCTCGGAAACAGCGAACCCGGAGGGTCCAGTTGCATGTGGGGCTGCGTAAAGGCTCCCTGGGGAGTTCACTTGTACCCAAGGCCTTCCTTTGGGGGCACTTTTGGATGGGCGAAAAGGGCTCGCAACGCATTTCCTGGGGCCTGATTTTTCACTCATCTCCGATGACGGCTAGGGCTACGTTTAGGTTTGATCAGGAACAGTCATCCTGGAGGGTCCAGTTGCATGTGGGGCTGCGTAAAGGCTCCCCTGGGGAGTTCACTTGTACCCAAAGCCTTCCTTTGGGGAACTTTTTGGATGGTCCGAAGGGGCTTCCAACGCATTTCCTGGGCCTGATTTTTCACTTGTCTCCGATGACGGCTAGGGCTATGTTTAGGTTGGCTTAGGAACAGCGAACCCGGAGGGTCCAGTACATGTGGGGCTGCGTTAAGGCTCCCCTGGGGAGATCACTTGTACCCAAAGCCTTCCTTTGCGGGCACTTTTGGATGGTCCAAAGGGGCTCGCAACGCATTTCCTGGGGCCTGATTTTTCAGTCGTCTCCGATGACGGCTAGGGCTACGTTTAGGTTTGCTCAGAAACATCGAACCGGAGGGTCCATTGCATGTGGGGCTGCGTAAAGGCTCCCTGGGGAGTTCACTTGTACCCAAATCCTTCCTTTGGGGGCACTTTTGGATGGGCGAAAAGGGCTTGCAACGCACTTCTGGGGCCTGATTTTTCATTCGTCTTCGATGCCGTCTAGGACTATGTTTAGGCATGCTCGGAAACAGCGAACCCGGAGGGTCCAGTTGCATGTGGGGCTGCGTAAAGGCTCCCCTGGGGAGTTCACTTGTACCCAAAGCCTTCCTTTGCGGGCACTTTTGGATGGTCCAAAGGGGCTTACAACGCATTTCCTGGGGCCTGATTTTTCACTCGTCTCCGATGACGGCTAGGGCTACGTTTAGGTTTGCTCATGAACAGAGAACCTGGAGGGTCAGTTGCATGTGCGGCTGCGTAAAGGCTCCCCTGGGGAGTTAACTTGTACCCAAAGCCTTCCTTGGTGACACTTTGGATGGTCCAAAGGGGCTTGCAATGCGTTTTCTGGGGCCCGGGTTTTCAGTCTTCTCCCATGCCGGCTAGTGATATATTTAGGATTGCTCGGAAAAATCGAACCCGGAGGGTCCAGTTGCATGTGGGGCTGCGTAAAGGCTCCCCTGGGGAGTTCACTTGTACCCAAAGCCTTCCTTTGGGGGCACTTTTGTATGGGCGAAAAGGGCTTGCAACGCACTTCCTGGGGCCTGATTTTTCATTCGTCTTCGATGCCGTCTAGGACTATGTTTAGGGATGCTCGGAAACAGCGAACCCCGAGGGGTCCAGTTGCATGTGGGGCTGCGTAAAGGCTCCCCTGGGGAGATCACTTGTAACCAAAGCCTTCCTTTGCGGGCACTTTTGGATGGTCCAAAGGGGCTTACAACGCATTTCCTGGGGCCTGATTTTTCAGTCGTCTCCAATGACGGCTAGGGCTACGTTTAGCTTTGCTCATGAACAGAGAACCCGGAGGGTCCAGTTGCATGTGGGGCTGCGTAAAGGCTCCCCTGGGGAGTTCACTTGTACCAAAAGCCTTCCTTTGGTGACACTTTTGGATGGTCCAAAGGGGCTTGCAACGCGTTTTCTGGGGCCCGGGTTTTCAGTCTTCTCCCATG
This sequence comes from Anas acuta, assembly GCF_963932015.1. NCBI lineage: Eukaryota > Metazoa > Chordata > Aves > Anseriformes > Anatidae > Anas > Anas acuta. Next base: position 4,062 of record NW_027076281.1, on the reverse strand, counting down.
CCGGCTAGTGATATATTTAGGGTTGCTCGGAAAAATTGAACCCGGAGGGTCCAGTTGCATGTGGGGCTGCGTAAAGGCTCCCCTGGGGAGTTCACTTGTACACAAAGCCTTCCTTTGGGGGCACTTTTGGATGGGCGAAAAGGGCTCGTAACGCATTTCCTGGGGCCTGATTTTTCAGTCATCTTCGATGCCGGCTAGGGCTATGTTTAGGGATTCTCGGAAACAGCGATCCCGAAGGGTCCAGTTGCATGTGGGGCTGCGTAAAGGCTCCCCTGGGGAGTTCACTTGTACCCCAAGCCTTCCTTTGCGGGCATTTTTGGATGGGCGAAAACTGCTCGCAACGCATTTCCTGGGGCCTGATTTTTCAGTCGTCTTCGATGCCGTCTAGGGCTATGTTTAGGGATGCTCGGAAACAGCGAACCCGGAGGGTCCAGTTGCATGTGGGGCTGCGTAAAGGCTCCCCTGGGGAGTTCTCTTGTACCCAAAGTCTTTCTTTGGGGGCACATTTGGATGGACGAAAAGGGCTCGCAACGCATTTCCTAAGGCCTGATTTTTCATTCGTCTTCGATGCCGTCTAGGGCTATGTTTAGGGATGCTCGGAAACAGCGAACCCGGAGGGTCCAGATGCATGTGGGGCTGCGTAAAGGCTCCCCTGGGGAGTTCACTTGTACCCAAAGCCTTCCTTTGCGGACACTTTTGGATGGGCGAAAAGGGCTCGCAACGCATTTCCTGGGGCCTGATTTTGCAGTCGTCTTCGATGCCGTCTAGGGCTATGTTTAGGGATGCTCCGAAACAGCGAACCCGGAGGGTCCAGTTGCATGTGGGGCTGCGTAAAGACTCCCCTGGGGAGTTCTCTTGTACCCAAAGTCTTCCTTTGGTGACACTTTTGGATGGGCAAAAAGTGCTCGGAACGCATTTCCTGGGGCCTGATTTTTCACTCGTCTCCGATGACGGCTAGGGCTACGTTTAGGTTTGCTCAGGAACAGCGAACCCGGAGGGTCCAGTTGCATGTGGGGCTGCGTAAAGGCTCCCCTGGGGAGTTCACTTGTACCCAAAGCCTTCCTTTGGGGGCACTTTTGGATGGACGAAAAGGGCTCGCAACACATTTCCTGGGGCGTGATTTTTCAGTCGTCTTCGATGCCGGCTAGGGATATGTTTAGGGATGCTCGGGAAAATTGATCCCGAAGGGTCCAGTTGCATGTGGGGCTGCGTAAAGGCTCCCCTGGGGAGTTCACTTGTACCCAAAGCCTTCCTTTGGGGGGCACTTTTGGATGGGCGAAAAGGGCTCGGAACGCATTTCCTGGGGCCTGATTTTTCACTCGTCTCCGATGCCGGCTAGGGCTACGTTTAGGGATGCTCGGAAACAGCGAACCGGAGGATCCAGTTGCATGTGGGGCTTGCGTTAAGGCTCCCCTGGGGAGATCACTTGTACCCAAAGCCTTCTTTTGGGGGCACTTTTGGATGGTCCAAAGGGGCTTGCAACGCGTTTTCTGGGGCCTGGGTTTTCAGTCTTCTCCCAAGCCGGCTAGGGATATATTAAGGATTGCTCGGAAAAATTGAATCGGAGGTCCAGTTGCATTGTGGGGCTGCGTAAAGGCTCCCCTGGGGAGTTCACTTGTACCCAAAGCCTTCCTTTGGGGGCACTTTTGGATGGACGAAAAGGCTCGCAACGCATTTCCGGGGCCTGATTTTTCATTCGTCTTCGATGCCGGCTAGGGCTATGTTTAGGGATGCTCGGAAACAGCGAACCCGAAGGGTCCAGATGCATGTGGGGCTGCGTAATGGCTCCCCTGGGGAGTTCACTTGTACACAAAGCCTTCCTTTGGGGGCACTTTTGGATGGGCGAAAAGGGCTCGTAACGCATTTCCTGGTGCCTGATTTTTCAGTCGTCATCGATGCCGGCTAGGGCTATGTTTAGGGATGCTCGGAAACAGCGATCCCGAAGGGTCCAGTTGCATGTGTGGCTGCGTAAAGGCTCCCCTGGGGAGTTCACTTGTAACCAAAGCCTTTCTTTGGGGGCACTTTTGGATGGGCGAAAAGGGCTCGCAACGCATTTCCTGGGGCCTGATTTTTCAGTCGTCATCAATGCCGTCTAGGGCTATGTTTAGGGATGCTCGGAAACAGCGAACCGGAGGATCCAGTTGCATGTGGGGCTGCGTTAAGGCTCCCCTGGGGAGATCACTTTTACCCAAAGCCTTCCTTTGGGGGCACTTTTGGATGGGCAAAAAGGGCTCGCAACGCATTTCCTGGGGCCTGATTTTTCAGTCGTCTTTGATGCCGTCTAGGGCTATGTTTAGGGATGCTCGGAAACAGCGAACCCGGAGGGTCCAGTTGCATGTGGGGCTGCGTAAAAGACTCCCTGGGGAGTTCTCTTGTACCCAAAGCCTTCCTTTGGGGGCACATTTGGATGGGCGGAAAAGGCCTCGGAACGCATTTCCTGGGGCCTGATTTTTCACTCGTCTCCGATGACGGCTAGGGCTACGTTTAGGTTTGCTCAGAACAGCGAACCCGGAGGGTCCAGTTGCATGTGGGGCTGCGTAAAGGCTCCCCTGGGGAGTTCACTTGTACCCAAAGCCTTCCTTTGCGGGCACTTTTGGATGGTCCAAAGGGGCTCGCAACGCATTTCTGGGCCTGATTTTTCAGGTCGTCATCGATGCCGTCTAGGACTATGTTTAGGCATGCTCGGAAACAGCGAACCCGGAGGGTCCAGTTGCATGTGGGGCTGCGTAAAGGCTCCCCTGGGGAGTTCACTTGTACCCAAAGCCTTCCTTTGCGGGCACTTTTGGATGGTCCAAAGGGGCTTACAACGCATTTCCTGGGGCCTGATTTTTCACTCGTCTCCGATGACGCTAGGGCTACGTTTAGGTTTGCTCATGAACAGAGAACCTGGAGGGTCCAGTTGCATGTGCGGCTGCGTAAAGGCTCCCCTGGGGAGTTAACTTGTACCCAAAGCCTTCCTTTGGTGGACACTTTTGGATGGTCCAAAGGGGCTTGCAATGCGTTTTCTGGGGCCCGGGTTTCAGTCTTCTCCCATGCCGGCTAGTGATATATTTAGGGTTGCTCGGAAAAATCGAACCCGGAGGGTCCAGTTGCATGTGGGCCTGCGTAAAGGCTCCCCTGGGGAGTTCACTTGTACTCAAAGCCTTCCTTTGGTGATACTTTTGGATGGTCCAAAGGGGCTTGCAACGCGTTTTCTGGGGCCCGGGTTTTCAGTCTTCTCCCATGCCGGCTAGTGATATATTTAGGTTTACCCGGAGAAATCGAACCGGAGGGTCCAGTTGCATGTGGGGCTGCGTAAAGGCTCCCCTGGGGAGTTCACTTGTACCAAAGCCTTCCTTTGGGAGCACTTTTGGATGGGCGAAAAGGGCTCGCAACGCATTTCCTGGGGTCTGATTTTTCAGTCGACTTCGATGCCGGCTAGGGCTATGTTTAGGGATGCTCGGAAACAGCGAACCCGGAGGGTCCAGTTGCATGTGGGGCTGCGTAAAGGCTCCCCTGGGAGTTCACTTGTACCCAAAGCCTTCCTTTGGGGGGCACTTTTGGATGGGGAAAAAAGGGCTCGCAATGCATTTCCTGGGGCCTGATTTTTCACTCGTCTCCGATGCCGTCTAGGAATATGTTTAGGGATGCTCGGTACAGCGAACCCGGAGGGTCCAGTTGCATTTGGAGCTGCGTAAAGGCTCCCCTGGGGAGATCACTTGTAACCAAAGCCTTCCTTTGCGGGCACTTTTGGATGGTCCAAAGGGGGCTCGCAACGTATTTCCTGGGGCCTGATTTTTCAGTCGTCTCCGATGACGGCTAGGGCTACGTTTAGGTTTGCTCATGAACAGCGAACCCGGAGGTTGCAGTTGCATGTGGGGCTGCGTAAAGGCTCCCCTGGGGAGTTCTCTTGTACCCAAAGCCTTCCTTTGGTGACACTTTTAGGATGGTCCAAAGGGGCTTGCAACGCGTTTTCTAGGGCCGGGTTTTCAGTCTTCTCCCAAGCGGCTAGGGATATATTTAGGATTGCTCGGAAAAATCGAACCCGGAGGGTCCAGTTGCATGTGGGGCTGCGTAAAGGCT